>NC_138245.1:31202891-31262891 GCF_964197995.2 Scardinius erythrophthalmus | reverse complement strand
AGACGTTTACGCCTGAGAGCCTCGTATCCGTTCAACGACACATGAAACAAACGAATGCTTATACAATGTTCAGGATAATATTCTATAAGAGCCGTTCATACTGTAATGTTAATGTGTGTCATTCATTCAAACTATAGTCTCATAGTCAGATCTATATAGTCTACAGTCTCAAGTATACAGTACAGGTCATAAGTTTGGACACATTACTATTTTTAATGTTTTTGAAAGAAGTTTCTTCTGCTCATCAAGCCTGCATTTATTTGATCAAAAATACAGAAAAAAATGTAATATTGTGATATATTATTACAATTTAAAATAATTGGTTTTCAATTTATTATACTATAAATTATCATTCATTTATGTGATGCAAAGCTGAATTTTCAGCATCATTACTCCAGTCTTCAGTGTCACATGATCCTTCAGAAATCACTCTAATATGAGGATTCATTATCAAAGTTGGAAACAGTTCTGCTGCTTAATATTTTTTCATAACCTGTGATACCTTTTTTAGGATACTTTGATGAATGAAAAGTAAAAAAAAAAAAAAAAATGTTTTAAAAATAGAAATATTTTGTAACAACAATATACACTACTGGTCAGTCAATTGGGGTCAGTAAGTTTCTTTCTTTTTTTAAAAATAAATCAATACTTTTATTCAGCAAGGATGTGTTAAATTGATAAAAAGTGATTGTATGAAGATTTATATTATTAGAAAATATTTTTTTATTTTGAATAAATGCAGTTCTTTTTAACCTTTTATTCATCAAATATATTAGGCAGCAGAACTGTTTCCAACACTCATAATAAATCCTCATATTAGAGTGATTTCTGAAGGATCACTGAAGACTGGAGTAATGATGCTGAAAATTCAGCTTTGATCACAGGAATACATTATTTTTTAAAGTATATTCAAATAGAAAACTATTATTTTAAGTTGTAATAATATTCCACAATATTACTGTTTTTTTCTGTATTTTTGATCAAATAAACACAGCCTCGATAAGCATTAGTGACTTCTTTCAAAAATATTAAAAAAATCGTAATATTTCAAAACTTTTGACCTGTACTGTACTTTATAATCAGACTATCATAACAGTGTGATTTTAATGAGCTCCTTGAGCCGCTTTGAATAAAAGCGTCTGCCAAATGCATGATGTAATGTCATGTAAATGTGTGTTTTTTTGGACCAGTGATATTTCACTGTAATAGCAGCATCAGAAAGCAATCCCTGGACACTTTGTGCTTGACCGTTCTGAGTGTGTTTTTAAGCCAGCGTTGAACTCAATGTCTTCTTTTATCGTTCACAATGTTCCGGCTTACTGACCTAAAACAGATTCATGTGCACTATAAGTATTATGAAGAAAAAAGAACTTTCTGCCTTATATTGCATCCAATTTTTTAAGTGTATTTGAAATAGTTACTGATGGGACGCTTTAAAGGATTATTTTTTCATTTCAAGGAATTTAACTCCGCTTTTCCAGTCATGTCGAGATTGTATGGATCTGGAGGTTTATCAGCGCCGTGGGTCGAGGGTTCAGTCTATAATTTGACTTTTCCTCTACGGGTTTAGCGTTTTGGGACACGGTCTTCAGAGAGAGAGGATGACAGACGGATTATTCCTGTGACCCCGAGGTCACGTATTTTCTCATGTTCTCATAAGTTCATAAACACTTGCAGATTATGTAATACCACATAACATTATTAATATCTCACGTAACATCTCTTTTTTTACATAGCAAATCTGTTTACGCAAGTGAAACTCTATTATTCTCTGAACTGTTTGGGGGGGATTTAGAAAAACAGAAATCACACAAGTATTAATAACTAAAAAAAACTTTTTTTGAAAAACATTTTGCATGTGAAATATCTTTTACACTTGCTTGGATATTTCAGAAACACTTTACAATAAGATTAAGGTTAGTTAATGCATTGACTAGCTCACAATGAGCACATTTATTAATCTTTGAAAAAATGATTCATTGAATTTAATCAATTTTTTTATGGAAAGTGGTTGCACATAATTGATTTAAGCTACATTTAAACAAATGCATTAAGTTGAACTTATTCAATTTTAGTTCAGCTTAATGCATTTGTATAAATGTAGCTTAAATCAATTATGTGCAACCACTTACCATAAAGAAATTGATTAAATTCAACAAATCATTTTTTGTTTGTTAATAAAAAAACTGTTCATTGTGAATTCATGTTAGTTCAGGTCTATTAAATGATATTAACAGATGCAACCTCAAGATTTGATCAAATGTTGAAATTAACATAAAATAATAATTGCTTTAGAAGTATTTTACAAATGTTAGCAAATGGAACTTTATTGTAAGTTTTACCAATATTTTTATTTAATGCGCTGAAAAAAAGTATTGGATGGAGTCTTGGATTTACTTGAATAAAACGATTTTCATTTTGATAGAAAATTTCACAAAGAGTTACACAAAGAAATGGCAAGTAACATTTTGAAGTAGAAAGACTGATATACTGTAGTATTTCCTTGTAACAAGAACATTCAGACAGTGTCCAAATACATTGGACAATAAATCATCTCAGTATCAAAACTGGCGTCTACGGTTCCATGAAGAACCTTTAACATCCATGAAATATTTCCATTGCATTCTTTATAATGGAAAAAGGTTCTTTAGATTATTCAAATGTTCTTCACACTAAAAAAAAAAAAGTTATTTTAAGGACTGATCACTGAAAGTGTTCTATAGGGAACCAAAAAATGGTTCTTTATTTTAATTTTAAAAATGCATATTGAAAAACACTATTATGAACGGCTTGACTAAATTAGACAAACTCCTGTTTCTCCACTAAGAGTCCCGTTAGTGTGTGATGATGATGATATATCACACTATAAACGCTGGACCGCTGGAGTGTTTTCCTCCTTTTAAGGCTTGTCCAGCTCCAGAAGTGTGTGTGATGTGGGCACACCGGAGCCCATAAGAGGAGTGCTGGAGCGTTTCGTCTGTTCATCTTCTTGAGCGAGTCGGGGTCGGGACTGGCGAAACGCCTCAGTGGCCGGAGTTAACGAGGACTTCGTTCAGGGCTCGCGTCACTAATGCGATCTGAAGCCTCAGTGTGACCGGATGAGGCCCATCTCATTTAGACCCGCTCATTGAGTCTGAGAGCCAGAAGAGGAGAAGTGGAAAGTTAGAGATCACCGTTCAGAACTTTTTGCTCGTGTCAAAGAACGTATAGCTTGGAAATGAATAGGGCCAGTAATATCAAAAAGATGTTTTACACTGTGTCCTAATGCAGAGGCTGCATCCTACGAGGGACGCGCGTCAGACCGAGCGATGCTGACGGAGGACTGTTGAGTCCAGTGATTAACTCTCTGGTGTTGTTCATTTGGGAGTCAAACTTGTGTTGTTCGAGAAACACCTGAAACGTAACTTTTTTTTATTTTCAGTAAGAATCAATGTAATATATTTTTGTTCAGTGATATTTTTTTCTTTTGAATTTTGAGAGAATTTCATGGTACTAATTAATATTTATGCAATAATTATGATACATTTTTCCCCATTGAAAAATATTTTTTAAATTGCTTTTCAATTTTAAGCAGTATTTCATGTTAAAATAGAGACAATGCTTTCAAAATAAATGTTTTGATCTGGTGGGAGTAAAAAAAGAAAAACTTGTGTATGCTGTACTGTAACCACTAGATTCCTGTAGATCTCTATATAAAAAGGCTTATAAAATGTGTAGTTGTTTTTAGAGATAAACACTTATTTTTATTAAGTTGTGGATTTGTTATATATTTAGACATCCTCAAAGACTACTTTTTGTGAAGGTTTAGAATTTTTTTGTTTGAAATGTTGATTTGAAGTGTCAGTTTTTGCATACATTTTTACCACAGCCTAACCTGAACAGACATTTTGTTACACATAACATCAAGTACAGCACATAAGAGCAGTGATAAAACCATGTTTCTGAATGACAGATCCTAGTGATGACATGTAGATGGAGAAGAGAAGCGGTCCCAGCACTGAGCCCTGAGGCACTCCAGGAGCTAGATGATGGGTCTGAGACGCCTCACCCTGAAGGACCAACTGAGAGGTAAGACCTGAACCATCGGAGTGCTGTCCCCGAGATGCCCTTCGTCACGAGGGTTGACAGGAGGATCAAAAGCAGCAGGATGAGTCTCAGTTGAGTGGCTGCTTTTGTGTTACAGTCACACCAGGGGAAGAGTGTGTCTATTTTGCACTTTTTTTCTGCATCATGGCTGATTTAGTAGACTGTACACACAAAAAATTATCTGCATTTTTGCCTATTTCCCATTCATTTCCTATGGCGCTCATTTTTGACCGCGAGCAATGCAAGTGTGACTATTTTTTTACGACCATATAGCATTTTTTTTAATCAAGTCCATGCATTATATATTATTTTTTTGTGCTCACTGCCACAAAAGTCACAGAGTTTAGTCCTACTCTGATGAAGTAGCGATTTTTTTATAATTTAAAAAAAAAATTCTGTCTAAAGTGTTGTGACCGGCACTGACCACACAACCTCAGTTTTACCGCAACATAAAATGCCACTAAACGTCGATGATAGAACTAAATAATTTCAAATGCATATTCATGCATGTTTCCCAAGTTTCTGCATGATCCTATAACTAAAGCCTGGTGTATCATTCTGTCACGTACATACTATAGCTACATTGAGAACAAATATCATTCAGTTTGATCAGTGATATATAGAGTGCAACAGTGCCTGTCCGCTTTTTCAGCGGTACTGGTTCTGAAAGTATTATTTTTCGTTAATTTTTCCCATAGGGATTTTAAAATAATCTTTGTTAAAGAGTTATATATACACCATGAACCAAGCCAATCAGCTAAAAGGGAATCACAACTCTACGAACTTTGATTTTAAGCAACAACAACAACAACAACAAAAAACTTAACGACTTTAGTGAGGAAAATAACTACAATCCCATGAAGCACGGCAAACAGCATAAATTAAATAAAAAATGATGGAGGAATATGAAACTACTCAAATATTGATTATATACATAAAAACAATATATACAGTATATATATGTATATATATATTTTTTTTTTGCAAATATGCATATACATACATATATTTTAGTATTTTGAGAGCATAGAGAGAGCGACTCAATTATGTGGAAGTAGGCGTAGCTAAAGAGCTCTTTTGGGGCGTTGCTTTTCTCGACTCTCTGATTGGTGGAATTTTCTCTACGGTTATGGGTAATGTAGTTTTTTCACCTGTTAAACATGACTATTTTAGAAATACGCTGAATTAAAGCGGGCTGATGGCCTCAACAGAATCAAATACCGTCAATTTCCAACCTCGTAGCTCACAGTCGGTCTTTAAAGATTTATAAATTATCGTGCAAAATCAATTTCCCTTTGGAGAAAATGAAGGGAGTTTATGCTTCCGGAACCAACTGTTGCAATCCATAATATAGACATAATACTAAATCAACACTGGTTGCTAGTGTGTTCTGATGGTTTATTTTACGTTCACCCTTGAGTCTCTGATATCGGCTCAGTTCCCCAATTCAATGCAATTTGACCCTATTTTATTGTTGGCCAGGCGAAAATATTAATATCTGTAGCACAAATGCTGGTAGTAGTTGTTGCATGAGGAAGTTTACCATGTAGTGTTATAAGCACAGCATTGCTTGACTTGGTAAACGCCACTACTGTTAGGTTTTTGTGAGTTTTCATTGACGTGCATTTAAGACCTCCGTCTGACTCAAATTGCAGTACTTTGTGTTGTAGCAAAACCAGGATTTCTAAAGTGCGCTAAACCCTCATGCCCGTGTCCTTCAACTGTTCTCTGAGCGCTTGGCTCTTGTGGACTGACAGCCTGTCTGTCGCCACTAACGTCATGCTCAGACATAAGATCTGACATGATGGACTCCAGAGCCCTAATGCTTCTGCCCGCCTCTCCGTCGCCATGGTTACCAGACAATAATAGGCCACACCCACCAGTTTAAAAACAATTCAAACATGACCAGTGACGGGAAAGGTGCTTTTAGCACAAGTGTATATTCACAAATCCTCACTGAGTGACATGCAGCCTAAATGCAAGTGATTCAAATAATAGAATTCCAAACATGCATTGCATGCATGCATTAAATCTTCAATGCATCACATTCGGAATAAGAACAGAACTGTATTTTCATTGGCATCAACAGATGAAACTCACTTTTTTATATACTTTATTTATGAGTTTCAATGCAATGTTACAGCAAAGCAAAAAAAAGACAAAATCATCTTAAGTAATAATACCCCCCCAAAAAGATAAATCTATTATTTATTACATTTTTGTCATTTTGTGATTCTTATGTGCTGCCGTCTTGACCAGGTCTCTCTGGAAGAAGAGATAGCAATATCTCAAAGTGATTCTCCTGGTTAAATAAAGGATAAGTAAATAAATAAATTAATAAAAATAGAAGTGTGTCAAAACAATGAAAGTGCACAGTATGCATGATAAAAGAAAATGTAACTGAAAATGAATGCTAGAAATCAGATTCATTCTAGGTCAGACAATAAAACATGTTCTATGACATATTGCCTAAAAGGGTCGCAAGCTTTATTAAACTGGTCAGACAAGCCTCTTATAGAGCGTTTAATGTTCTCTAACTTAAAGAAAAGAGGACATTTCAAATCCATTGTGTTGGAGTTCCTTCCATCTCGGCAATATTAATGCTTCGGCTAAGAGCATAAGGAAAGCTAACTGAAACTCACTTCTGATGCACTCACTGTACGCTCTTGTTTTATGCCGTCCGATAACTGACCAGCACTTTATGATATGCATTTTTAATCATTCATCATATCAAATGCTCTTAGATCTCTGAAAGAGAAAGCGCCCTCGCATAACGAGCTATTAGTTATAGATCTGACTCTGTTCTTCTGGTTCTGGTTGCACGATTGAAGTATCTCGCATACACATTTTTAGAGAACTGTTTGATTAAGCGACACTGAGCAAGGTGTGTGTGAGAGAGTGAGAATCTCATTCATGACATTCCCATTATTTTTAGATCTTCATTTTGTTACAGTATTTCAGGGCGGATGTTGAGCCATCTATTGCTGTGCTTTCCATAGATATAAAATATAACATTGTAAAAAAAGTTCTGATAATATGGCAAAGTGAGGTTGAACTGTAATGTTGCCAACAAATCTAGTCGTGCTGTTAAAAATATGCAAAATCTGTCAGCCAATCAGAATCAAGTATTTAGCAAGCCACTGTAACAGAGTGCAACAGTCTCCGCCCCCTTTTTCAGTGGCGCTGGTTTTTTCCATTTATTTTTTCCATAGGGATTCTAAAGTCATGAACTAAACCAAGCAAGATATGAGGTGAATCAAAACATTATACAAACTTTTATTTGAGGCAAAAAAAGTTTTTGAAAATTGAATAAAAAGACTTTAAGTGAGGGAAAGAACTACAATCCCAAGAAGCATTGCGAACAGCATCATCCAATTTAAAATGATGGAGAAATATAAATCTACTCATTTAAAAATGTTGATTATATGTGTAAAAACAATAAATGTTCATTGCAAAATTTATATATATATATACCAACATTTAAGTATTTTAAGAGCGTAGAGAGATCGACTTCATGGGAGTGGGCGGAGCTAAAGAGCTCTGCTCTCTGATTGGTGGGATTTTCTATACAGCATCATGGGTAATATAGTTTTTCACCAGGAATTCCACTATTAAACACGACTATTTTAAAAAATAAGCTGAAATAATGTGGGCTGACGGCTTCAGCAGAAGCAAATACCATCGATTAACAACCTCATATATATAGTCGTCTTAAGGTTTGAGAAAATGTATGTTTTAACACTTTGAAAAAACACAACTAAAACCTTAATAAAAATAAAAAAAGAAGTAAAAACTGATTCATGACAATTATAATAGTACTAAAATAACACGGCTGCCAATGGTTATACGGAGAAAAAAAAGCAATTTTAGTAAACTAGACTTAAAGGGGTGATGAACTGAGAAATCCAATTTTCCTTGAGCTTTTGACATATAAGAGGTCATCATACTAGAAGAATATCCTGTAAGTTTCAGAACTGAAAACGTCCTTGTTAGTCCAATAAAAGCTTTTAGTGACACCCGGCACAGCGAACGACAGGTTTTTCAAAGTGGGGATCTATGAGGTCAAAGGGTATCAAACCCCGCCTCTGCAGAAGAAGATCAACACTGCCTGTTTAGCCCCGCCCACCGATTCATGCATTACATGAAGCTCATTATATTATGCAGAACTGTTATCCAATCATAGCAGTGGGCGTTTACTTCCGAGTCTTCAATGCGGCACGCCCATAAAAAACGGAGCTAGGCTTAAAACCAGGGTAGAAAATAGCCTATTACTTATTCATTTTGATGTTTTTGAATGTAAAAACCAAGCGAACGTCATAAGTTGACCTCAGACAACAATATAAAAAATTAAAAAAGCCAGTTCATGACCCCTTTAACTTACTGTGTTTATCCAATTGATTTGCCCAATGCATTTGACTTGACAAAATTTTATGCAAAAATGTGTACTTTCTGCCCTCAATATACAGTTCCTCTCATGGATATCTTGTTTACCCGCATCCAGTGATCAAAATGAGTTGCTGACACGACATTATATCTCTGATAAACTGGGTAAACGTGGGTGTCTTTACTCGAAGCCGGCCCATCAGATTACAGTTTTCTAGACTGAGAAAGAACGTTTCAGTTTTGAGTCGAATGTGCATCAGGCTGAGGCTGACACTGGAGGTCATTGATGCTGGATATTAAATCAAAATTGGTTCATGCAAGGAGCAAATTGCCTTCCAGCCTCCGAGAGAATATCTGGCTTCTCTTTTAGAGTGAAAGCGTAATGTAATGCGACTGGGAGACGGAGCGGCCGGGATGGAAGGGGACAGTATGAAACGAGAGGACGATTTGTGCCTCTGTACTACATCAAACTTTCATCAGGAATGTTAACAGAGTAAAGAGGAAGATGCTGGTGGAGGGTTTCCAGTAGATGTGCGGCCTCTGTCAGGACGCCAGCAGAGATATATTTAATTAAAACCAGAGCTGTTCGTGCCAATCTGATTTAGCCTGATCTGAACTTCCTCTTTCCTGCATCAACACGGCCTTTTAGATGTCACGGAACGGAACGAAACATGATCCGCAAATGAACAAAATTCACATAACACAGATTCTTACTTCTGTCAAAACATCTGATGAATCTTGGCATCGCTTCTGCACTTTATGCTTCGACTCTCATCAATTACTCCTCTAATTGATGCATGAGCTCAGCCCGCAAATATGACAATGGAACTGTGTGAAAGTGCATCATAATTCTCTTAAAGTTGTTTTTTTTTTATACCACAAACATGTGATTCAGCTTGTTTTTCTAACATGTGTCACTAATGGAGTCACGAGCATCAGCACATCGTGACCAATTACACACAGCCATTCAGTAATGCTTCTGAAGCCGCAGTGGACTGTATAAAAATAAATGGAATATATATACACACACGTACACCCACACACACACACATATATAGTTACTATAATAAAGTAGTATTTAATTACATTTTAATATAAATATTCATGTATTTTTAAATTTGATTTTTTTTAATAGTAGTAAAATTTTTATTTTTCATTTTTATTTCGATTTATATTTATTTATATATTTCGTTATATATAATTACATTTTAAATTCTTAAAGATTAATTAAATTCTAATACAATTATATTATTATAATTATGTTATATAATTTTATATATGATTAGAATTATATATATAATATTATTTATTAGCCTATTATATATATATAATAGGCAAATAAATAATATTATATATATATATATATATATAATATTATATATATATAATATTATATATAATAACATATATATTTATTATATTGCTTGTATTTATGTATATATGTATATGTATATATATATATTATTTTTATATATAATAATATATATATATTTATTATATTGTTTGTATGTATTTATATATGTGTATATATATATATATATATGTATATATATATGAAGAGAATATATATATATATATATATATATATTTGGTTTGTTTTTACTTTAAAAAATGTTTGTTTTTCCTTTAATCTCCTTGTTTTTTGGTTTGAAACGCTGTTGGATGTGCTTTTATCTGAGTGTTTGCTAGTTTACCATTTATTCGTTCATGCATTCTTGCATGTTTGTGTGTGAGAGTTTGTAGCTCTCGTTCATCTCTTCTGACACGTACAGTACGAGATCTGTCAGCATATTCTCTGTGATGTTGACGTGTGTTTCTGATCATTGATCTGCAGAAAAGCATCTTCCAGAACCTGCTTTCAAACCCCTCCATTCATACATTATTACACACATTCTTCAGAAATGAAGAATACTTTTAAAACTGCAAGACTTTAGTTTTTGAATTATGCCCTTTATAAATGTGCTCAGAAGTTCAGTGATAATTATGTTCGTTGTATTTGAAGTATGAAGTTCATTTTTAATATTCTGTACTAATGTGCTACGATTAAATGGATCACAGTCATTTTCATCTGCTTTTGATAATGTGTGTCCTTGATGTAGTAAAAACAGTACTTTACTTGATAGGTGGCTTCACAATATATTCACAAGCCCATCAAATAACTTTAAAGATAAAGTGTGTCATATTTTAATATCTAAAATATGGAAGATTTTTTCCACCACAGAAAAAAACATAAAAGAGGTAATTGCGACTTTTTTAATAAAGTGTGTGATATAAAGTCAGAATTGCGTGATATAAAGTCGCAATTGCGTGTTATAAAGTCAGAATTGCGAGATATAAAGTCAGAATTGTGTGATATTAAGTTGCAATTGTGTGTTAGAAAGTCAGAATTGCGTGAAATAAAGTCAGAATTGTGAGATACAGTCGCAATTGCCAGTTATATAGTCAGAATTGCGAGATATAAAGTTGCAATTGTGTGTTATAAAGTCAGAACTGTGTGATATTAAGTCGCAATTGTGTGTTATAAAGTCAGAATTGTGTGATATAAAGTCGCAATTGCGAGTTATAAAGTCAGATTTGTGTGATATTAAGTCGCAATTGTGTGTTATAAAGTCAGAATTGTGTGTTATAAAGTCAGAATTGTGTGATATAAAGTCAGAATTGCGAGATATAAAGTTGCAATTGTGAGTTATAAAGTCAGATTTGTGTGATATTAAGTCGCAATTGTGTGTTATAAAGTCAGAATTGCGTGAAATAAAGTCGCAATTATGTGTTATAAAGTCAGAATTGTGTGTTATAAAGTCAGAATTGTGTGATATAAAGTCAGAATTGCGTGATATAAAGTCGCAATTGTGTGATATAAAGTCAGAATTGCGTGAAATAAAGTCGCAATTGTGTGTTATAAAGTCAGAATTGTGTGATATAAAGTCGCAATTGTGTGTTATAAAGTCAGAATTGTGTGATATAAAGTCGCAATTGTGTTATAAAGTCAGAATTGTGTGATATAAAGTCAGAATTGTGTGATATTAAGTCGCAATTGTGTGTTATAAAGTCAGAATTGCGTGAAATAAAGTCGCAATTGTGTGTTATAAAGTCAGAATTGCGTGAAATAAAGTCGCAATTGTGTGTTATAAAGTCAGAATTGCGTGAAATTGTCGCAATTGTGTGTTATAAAGTCAGAATTGCGTGAAATAAAGTCGCAATTGTGTGTTATAAAGTCAGAATTGCGTGAAATAAAGTCGCAATTGTGTGTTATAAAGTCAGAATTGCGTGAAATAGTCGCAATTGTGTGTTATAAAGTCAGAATTGTGTGATATAAAGTTGCAATTGTGTGTTATAAAGTCAGAATTGTGTGATATAAAGTCTCAATTGTGTTATAAAGTCAGAATTGTGTGATATTAAGTCACAATTGCGAGATATAAAGTTAGAATTGCAAGACATAAACTTGCAATTGCGAGAAAAAAGTCAGAATTGAGACTTTATATCATTTATAGACTTTATAGACTTTATATATAAATTCTGACTTTATTACAATTCTGAGAAATAATGTCAGAATTGTGAGATGTAAACTCGCAATTGTTAGATAAAAAGTCGCAATTATCTTTTAAAACATTTATTTTGTGGCAGAAACAAGCTTCCACACTAAAATACCTTCTCTCCTGCAGTTAAACAAGTGAAGAGTAACTCCGTAGTTCGGGCTCTTTCAAATTCAAAACATAATTTCCCCAAACACGCTCAAAGCGCTCGACCAATCACAACACGCTGCTCCAGTGGACCAATCAGAGCACAGTGTGCTTTTCAGAAGGAGGGGCTTGCATAAACATGTTTACACATGTATTGGATCATATCTGACAGATGCTTTGAGCCGAAAACCTGCATCTGGTCCTGACCCACTAACATCTGTAGCCTATACGGTTTATTTTCTTGCTTCAACAGAATTAGAAATGCAGTGATAATCTTAATCTGGCATTTAGAGGGTCTATAATCTCTATTCACCAATCCTGACCCCCCCCCAAACGCAGCTATACCTTCACATCTATCTTACATTAGCCACTGATTACTCTCCACATAAGCTCTCACACAGAGACACAACAACAGATGCAGATCTGTGCGCTGCGGAAAGGGTTAAAATAACGTTCCGGTGCAAAACAAATTACGCATCAGCCGGTAGTTCATTTACACAGATGATCCTCTGAACTCTGTTTGTAAAAATGAACTAAAGTCGTGATTGCAGTAATGCAATATGGCTCATATTAATTTGTCATTTGTGCTGTACAGAAAAACACTTTTCTCTGCTCCTCAAATACATAAAACATTAGCCTTGAGTAAAGAAAACACTGTACTTATATTTAACCCTCTGGTGCTCTTCTCGTGTTGGTAAAAAAAAAAATTAAATGAAATTAATGTACTATATTTTTGTTTGATAATGTTTTTTATTTAATATTTTGTTTTTTTAGGGGATTTTATGGCACTAAATTATATGTACGCTGTATTTATAATCCATTTATTCACTTTTTGAGCATAGACCTGAAAATTACATTTCCAACTTAAACTGTGGTAAATCTTGAATGCTTTAGATTTCAGTTCGATCTCTTTTCAAAGACGACACTTGGCCGATTATTGCTGAAGTGAACAAAACTTTTAAAAAGTTACAGAAATTCATGTTTATTGTTAAGAAAAATGTGCAAAAATACTATTTACTATTACTATAGTAATACTAACAAAAACATGTTTTACTCTAAAACGGTCAGAAAATCAAAGCCATAAATCTAAACAAGCTGTGTTCAAAATTTGAGCTTTATATCTCAAAAAATGAGCTTCCTTTCACTTGGAAATTCATTTCCAATGCGTTCATTTTTTACCGTGAGGAGCACCGTTACCAAGTTTCGTACCATTCCGATGAAGAATGAAATAAAAAAAATAATAATAATTTTTTTTTTTGGACAAAAATGACAAGAGTACAAGTCGTTTATTTACCCTGGCATTGCAAACAAGCATAGACATTCCAGACTGCATTCACAGTAGAGGAGGGGCGGAGTTATGAGGTTTGACTGACAGTTTGAGCAGCCAATGGAGTTTCGAGGTTTAGTCACAAGCTCTTTTGAATACTTTTCATTGGTTAGATATATGCAAAACCCACGTATATATACGTAAATGGTGACCAGTAGTAATGATTTATGGGGGAAAATGAAGATACAAGGTTTCGGCCTGATTTATAATTTAAAATAGTTCCTTCAAGCAAAGCAACAACACTGTGTTCAGTGAAGGCCAGAATATAAGTGCCATGTGAACAATGAGGTACAGAAATAGGTCAAAGCACCAGGGGGTTTACTTTCCTTTAATTAAGAGGGGTTTACACACGGGTCCTATCTGCATATGGGCCTAAACCACAGAAGAATCATCTGCCAGTGGATTAAATAAGGTCATGGCAATGCAATGGATGTCTGCATTAAAAAACGAGAGATCTTTCACAAACGTGCATTATGCTGTCAGGAGGTTGATTATGGGTTTTATGCTTTTTTTATGGCAGTCAGTCGTATTAAACACCAGACCATTTCTCTCCCGTGTGAATTTATGTGCGTATTTAGAGAGATTCCCAGAAAAATAAAACATTAGGAAACGGTGAATAATGCGTCTGAAATCCACTAACATCATTATTATGTAAATGTGACGCTATGAACAAACTATAAAGCAGAGAGGCTGATGGGAAATGCAGAAATCTTTTGGTGCAGGTATTTGCATATATGAGCTGGTTATGGATTATTGCTGATAAATTAATCGGTATTGAAGCTAATCGATCATACAAGGAAAATGATCACAGCTTCTTTTAAAAATAAAGTTAGAATATTGCATTACTCATGAATATTAACAAATCATATATTGTTATTGAAGCTATTCATGGGGAAATATCTTTTAAAATATTTAACTCTTCTATCAAATTTATTTTAAATATTTGATCAAATGTTTTTTTTTGTGCGCATCAGATCAGTATTTATTTGGCATAAAACTTTGAGAATCTTGATCAGAATCACAGTATCAAACTTGATCACATAACTGACAATAAATGCAACGGATAAAACTCGAAAAAGTTGAAAACATCAGCGTTTAACTAAATATTTCATTACACAGAAGAAAATGTGAAATGCTGCACTGGGAAAATGTTTTTTTGTCTGAATAAATTGATTCGCTAAAATGAATTAGACTTTTCCACTGTAAGCCCTAACGCTCAAAATAATTAATTGGTTTGAGTAGGGCAAACTCAAATTAAACAAATTAGTTAAATCAAATTAACTTTCATGAGTATTCAGAACTTTCTTTTGAGTTCACGAAACTGACACTTTTTAAGTAATCTAAATTGTTCAATTGTTTTGATTTTTATGAACTTAAATTTAGACAAACTTACCAGCATGCTTTGCCATGACACTCAAAAGGGATGGTAAATGCTAAAATTAAGTGTTATATTATGTTTTTTTTGGTGCAAGATTTAATGTTAAATGAGAGATTTAGTAGTGTTTAATGCTAATTTAGAAGAGTTTCTGTTATGTTGGGTTTGAATGTATGCAAAATTTTCAAGTTAAGAGCCATTAAATTGTATGAGTACAAAATTGAAATCTGCCAGTTCTGCTGACTTAAACTTTGAATTTCTTAACTTAAATTTGATGTAGCTGATTAACTAAAATTTTTGAGTTCTGCCAACTTATTCGAGTTTAAGCGAGAGAGGGCAGTTATTAGTATCTGGACAGGTTACACTATTTTGAAGACAGTTACTGAATGAGGCGGTTCATTTACTATGTTTAAATAGTTAATTTCCAACACTGATGTGCATGATGAGATTAAGCTCTCATAAGACGACTGTATTTGCAGTGAATGTAGTCCTATCTATACAAGCTTGTTTCCGCCACAGAATAAAACATTTTAAAAGATAATTGCGACTTTATATCACGCAATTCTGACTTTATATCTCGCAATTCTGACTTTATATCACGCAATTCTGACTTTATATCACGCAATTCTGACTTTATATCACGCAATTCTGACTTTAAATCTCACAATTCTGACTTTATATCTTGCAATTCTGACTTTATATCACGCAATTCTGACTTTATATCACGCAATTCTGACTTTTTATCTCGCAATTCTGACTTTATATCACGCAATTCTGACTTTAAATCTCACAATTCTGACTTTATATCTTGCAATTCTGACTTTATATCACGCAATTCTGACTTTATATCACGCAATTCTGACTTTTTATCTCGCAATTCTGACTTTATATCACGCAATTCTGACTTTATATCACGCAATTCTGACTTTATATCACGCAATTCTGACTTTATATCACGCAATTCTGACTTTATATCTCACAATTCTGACTTTATATCACGCAATTCTGACTTTATATCTTGCAATTCTGACTTTATATCACGCAATTCTGACTTTATATCACGCAATTCTGACTTTATATCTCGCAATTCTGACTTTATATCACGCAATTCTGACTTTATATCTCACAATTCTGACTTTATATCACGCAATTCTGAATTTATAACTCACAATTGCAACTTTATATCACGCAATTCTGACTTTTTATCACGCAATTCTGACTTTATATCACGCAATTCTGATTTTATATCTCACAATTCTGACTTTATATCATGCAATTCTGACTTTATATCTCACAATTCTGACTTTATAACTCGCAATTCTGACTTTATAACTCGCAATTCTGACTTTATATCACGCAATTCTGACTTTATATCTCGCAATTGCGACTATATCATGCAATTCTGACTTTATATCTCGCAATTGCGACTATATCATGCAATTCTGACTTTATAACTCGCAATTCTGACTTTATATCTCACAATTCTGACTTTATATCACGCAATTCTGACTTTATATCTCGCAATTGCGACTTTATATCATGCAATTCTGACTTTATATCACACAATTCTGACTTTATATCTTGCAATTGCGACTTTATATCATGCAATTCTGACTTTATATCACGCAATTCTGACTTTATATCACGCAATTCTGACTTTATATCACGCAATTCTGACTTTACATCACGCAATTGCGACTTTATATCATGCAATTCTGACTTTATATCTCGCAATTCTGACTTTATAACTCGCAATTGCGACTTTATATCATGCAATTCTGACTTTATATCTCGCAATTGCGACTTTATATCATGCAATTCTGACTTTATATCACGCAATTCTGACTTTATATCACGCAATTCTGACTTTATATCACGCAATTGCGACTTTATATCACGCAATTCTGACTTTATAACTTGCAATTTGTGACTTTAATTCTGAGATAAAAAGTTAGAATTGTGAGATGTAAACTCGCAATTACCTTTTTTATCTTTTACTCTGTGGCGCAAACAGGCTTTCATACCTATCAGCTGCATCATCTTACAACAGCAGACAATAACAGGTCACAAAGTTTGATATGACTAACTAAACAAACTAAGGCAGAACAACAAGCCGCTTTGTGATTCAAGTTCTGGATGCTGTTTGTGTCATTGTGTTTTTGGCTCCATTCCTGCTTTGACAACAGCTATTATGTCTTAAAACGGATCCGCAAAGCTTTCACAGGCCCATCATCTTCACTTATACCGAGGCAGCGAGAGATATAGAGTGGGAAATAGGAACGAAATCAGCAACATAATCCGGACGAGGATCAAAAGGCTTGGACCGGATTATTTTCTATTGCATCACGGGCCTGAAAGACCTGTTAGATCAAAGGCCGAGATTTTTGGGAGGAGAATGATATGTGAATGCATTATTGAAATGCGGAGACAGGAGTGAGAAGATGAAGACGGATCCGGTGTCATAACGGGAACGGTGGCCGGTCCGTGACGGAGAAACCCGATCCCGAGCGCCATTGTGCGACCGCGTTTGTTTGGATTCAAAGCATAGGAGGAACTATAAGAGCGATCTGGTAACAGGATCAGCCCATGACTGATAGTAATTACTTGCTGTCTACGCGTTTAATAATTGAAAGTAATTTCAGATCCAGCACTTTCCAAAGGAAGAGAATGGCACGCTGTCAAACACTCAATACCAACAGTACTGTTCATAAAATCAAAATAGACAATTCTTGTTTTTCCATGAAATATTGTCATAGGCTATTTATTATAAATTACTTTTCAGTGCACATAATTTTTGATGTTCCTTGTAATCTTGAATCAGAATAACAGCGACATCTCTTCTCTTCTCTGATGACGTGGGCGGAGGAACCTGTCACTCACATGAGATCCATCAATAGCAAACCACAACCATCCGAATCAATTCCCCACAGACACAATCAAGCCCCGCCCTACAGTTTTTCTCATCCGAGAAGTGTTTCACTAAATAGTGAAGAAATCCTATCACAACTTCCATTTCATGCAAACTTTAAAGTCCCCTTGTGGTGAAAATCAAGTTTTTAATGTTGTTTATCAGTTTATGTGTCTATGTGGTGTTTTTAATACGCTTTAACACAAACCATGTGTAAATTCATAAGTCGACAGCATTGCTGAGTATTTCCTCCTTAAAACTGCAGTGAACCAAAGACAGTCTCAAAAACACGCTTTGAAATCGCTGGTGTTTCTGACGTCACAAACTACCTTGTAACCAATCAGATCAACGTGTGATCGTCAACCAGTGGATCTCTGAGCTGAGTGAGTGAGTGGAGGCGGGGCTCATTTGCATATTCATAGAACCGCGCATACTAAAGGAGGCAAGGGTGTCGAGTTACATTCAAGCTGTTTTGAGGCATGAAGAAATTTTTTTTCAAGGAAAAAACATTTAAATGTCATTTTGGTGATCAAAGATGAGTTTTAAGGGATAAATTATTGACTACAGGGGGACTTTAAACACAGCAGAACGGGACGGCCATCTAAATCTGCTTAGCCTGACACCAAATCCTCAAATTAATATTTGTAAAAGAACCATCACATATCTGCTCTATAAAAACATCAGTAGATGAAATGTAATGAAATAATAACAAGGCTGTTTGCAGTTCCCCGTGTCTGACCCGACAGAGCCAAGAAAAGCAGAGCAGACATCAGAGGATTGGGTGCGTTATGAGGTCAGGGCGATGTCATTTCCTGTGTTTGCACCTTACACTTTTACATGTTAATATACGCAAACTGACAGTAATGAGCAAGAAAGCAACACAGGTGTTTAAATATGTAAAAGAATTACTTTCTTAATGTTCTTAAGTCTTTTTGGAACATGATTCACCAGGGTTGCCAAGTCAGTGTTATTCCCGCATAATTATGCAACTTTTAAAGTCCCCCTGTGTTGAAAATCAAGTATTTAATGTTGTTTATATGTCCATGTTGTGTTTTTAATATGCTTTAAAACAAAGCATGTGTAAGTTCATAAGTCGACAGCATTGCTGAGTATTTCCTCCTTAAAACTGCAGTGAACCAAAGACAGTCTCAAAAACACGCTTTGAAATCGCTGGTGTTTCTGACGTCACAAACTACCTTGTAACCAATCAGATCAACGTGTGATCGTCAACCAGTGGATCTCTGAGCTGAGTGAGTGAGTGGAGGCGGGGCTCATTTGCATATTCAAAGAACCGCGCATACTAAATGAGGCAAGGGTGTCCAGTTACATTCAAGCTATTTCAAGGGAAAATTACATTGAGATGTTACATTCTAACAATGAACTGTGTTAGATGATGTGTTTTGTGAGGACTAATATACAGTGAATCGTGTGTAATGCAGAAAGTGCATGCATATTTTAGGTATGAGAGGCATATTTTGAGTTTTAATATTTGGGATAGGGCTGATTTTGATCTACTTTTGTTTGACCACATTGAGCTGGTTTTGTTACGCAGACCTGCCAACCCTGCCAACTTTCCCGACCTTCATTTCCACTTTGCAGACGCATTTGACTGTCTTTTGAATTGTGGCAGAATCGTCGCACCTCATAATCTGTAAAGTAAAACCTGCGGTTGTTCGCTTGATTCAGAGGCAATAAGCCAATTTGAATCACATTTCATCTGCAAAGTAGATGGTTATCGTGTTATGTGGAATGGTTAACAGTGTCAAGAGTCTTCAGAAACATGTTGGTCAGGTTTTCGGGAAGTTTAGTGCCAAGATTGGAGAAAATGATACAAGCATACCAACTCGACTCATTTTTAACAAGAAAAATGATAGTAATTGTGCTTTAACACTATAAGCCCAATGGACAACAGAACCTGAGTTAGATTTTTCAACAGCCTTTTTTGGTAGCCGCACATTTCATTTCAAGCAGCAATCAGAGCGAGAGCTGGAGCAGGACCGGAATAAAGTGTATTTTATTAATCAGAGGCTGTTTGTTGTGCGTCTCTCACAGGTTCTCCATCATCACCACACGCAATCAGGCCCTTCGTCTCCAGGCTAATGTTCTGTTTGTGTTGGTCTCGGTCGAGCGCCATGAGACACACACACACACACTCGTCTGGCCAGGTGGGAAAGCGGAGAGGAAAGCCGATTGTACACTGGAGGAGTGAGAACATACACACATACTTATAGAGGGACATAAGTAATCAAGCTCAGATTAAATGTGACCCGACCGTACCCCATCATAGTGAACATATTGAATAACAGAAAAGGAGAAAAAAAAAAGTGTGTTATAGAGGCTGTACTCTTGCATAATATGCATTTCTACTATAGTGTACGTCTACACTGTAAAAAACATGTTTTTATATTGCTCATACTCATCAAAATAAGTTAAGCAATTTATAACTTTTTTTTATAAGTTATACAAGATTCAACTAATTTTTTTGTCAGTGTAATGTAATTTAAGTTGAAATGACTTAAAAATCCAAGTTGAACACTGTAAAAAGTGATCAGTTGACTTAACTTTAATTGAGTAAACAAACTTCATGCTTAATCAAAAAAATAATAATAATAATAATTAAGTAATGTGGAATTGTCAAGTTCACACAACTTACATTTTTCTATTAAGCATTAAGTTTATTTACTTAAAAAAATGAGTAAACCCGTTGCCTTAAAATGATTAAGTAAGTGAACTAAACACTTTTTACAGTGAAAAATTGAAGGCAGCAACTTTTACAGTCGACAATATAACAGAATAATTTTGTTTTAATGCATTTAGATGTATTTATTTGAATCAGCGCATATTTAGGGTTAGTGATTTAAACAAACCTTTAACGCTATTAAACTTCAGTTTGTGCTGCAAACATCAAATCCTGCGGCGGCTTTTCTGACTAATTCACTTCACTATAAAATGGACAAAAAAAGATGCAACTGAATCATGAACAGAGACTTGATTTGAGATACAAGATCTTACGTTAGATTCCCTGGAAATGTATCAACAGATCAAATGTATACCTTGAATGCAATGTAAGTCACTTTGGATAAAAGCATCTGCTGAATGCATAGATGTAATCACCTAAAAACACTCTAAAAACACTCAGATCACCTTAGCAAACGCATAGCATCATGGTGTTGAGTTTTGCACATGCACTTGGTTCTTCTGCAAGTGGCATAATATGACAGAACTCGAATGTTCCTTTTAGAATCAAAGCTGTTTAAACTGCTCTTTATACTGTTTATATGACTGAACTCAGTCATCAAAATATTGTGTTGAGAGTTCACTTTGAACTGGAATAATCTGAGTTTAACTTTGTGCAAATGAGCCAATAGTTGCTCACACTCTAGTCAACTCAATTCGTCAACTCTCATTAAACATGAATGATCAGTCACTTTAAATCACGGCCAGTGTGGACACTTGCTTAGGTTTGGTTATAATGCTGCCCTGTAAAAAAAAATTCGAAGTTGTAAATAATTGGAGATTATTGTAGTGTTTTTCAAGATATTTAAACTTCTACTTAAAGATTTTTCACGCTTTTATCAATTTTTTCTTCTTCTTCATAAGTATTTTTTTTTCAGTACAAATATCTAAACATTCTTAAATCAAGATTCATCATCATCATTTACTTGAAATGCAAAATGACAGACATACTAAGTCTTGTTTTCTGAAAAAAAAAAAAAAAAACCCATCAAAATTAAGCGAGTTTATACTTGCAACTAACAATGTCTTCCATTGGGGTCAGAAAAATCAACTTAATTCAAAGATAAAACTACATTAGTTTTCTGACCGCATTGGCAGATATTTGTTCTTGTTTTAAGCATGAACTTGATATATTTTTCATAAAACAAGAAGTAATTGGATCTTGATTTAAGAATGTTTAGATATTTTTAAGACAAAAATACAAAGAAAATCATTACTAGTGAAAATAGTTTTTTTTTTCAGTGAATGTAATGCATTTGCATCTGTGCATTTGCCAAATGCTCTTATCTGAAGCAACCTACAATATATTTGGGGAATATATTATATAAAAATCCCAAACCCATGACATTGGCTTTGCTAACACCACCGATTTATGCACTATAAGATGCTTGATCTTGACCCGCAGATGAAAAAGTCTCCTGCTGGTTTCTGAACACATGTTGCTGGTGAAGTAAGCAGCTTAAGCGGTGAACCTGACCTCAGGTGACAGGCCCTACTCGCAACCTGTGCACCGCAAAGCCTCGATACATTATCTGTCCTACGGCTTCTTGTGGTTTTAAATGACTGCTTTCCATTGTGAGTGTTTCAGAGAGTTCCAGAGAGAGAAAGGGAAAAATGAAACCGAACTGGTTTTTGGAATAATAGAAGTGGCGTGTGGCCATGGCTGTTTTTTAGAGAGCTGAATGGTGTTCCACTGGTGATGACAAGCTAAACACACACTCCTGATCTGACCTCTGCGATGGGTCGGGACACTGGAGAAAACATCCCATTGGTCCGACACAAAGAGGGAGATTAAAAAAGGACAGGCCGAGATGCCAATCACTCCACAACAAAAAGACTCATATAACTCATGTTTTGATGACTTATGCAATACAGGTCTGTGTTGCATTTCGATAACAGCAGAATTTGTGTAAACAAGTTTGTGGCTTGGCTTCTGATAAGACGTTTTCTCGATAACCCTTCGGATTTTATCTCTTACTAAGAAAAATTCAATGCTATGTGTAGACATTTCAAGATGGGGCACTTCAACTTGTAAACAGTGTAGACGAGATCAAATCAAACATTGAAATGGTCTTTGAATTCGCATAATGATTTAGATTCCCCAAGAACAATATCTTGATAAATTGACTGTGCATATTTATGCGTTCCAGTTGATTCATGTTTTGAGCAGTTAATGCAAGTCATGCAATAATAACAAATAAAAAAACCACCACCAGTTTAGTTGCTAATACATGAAAAAACATCATATCCAAGCTATTAATAAGAAAATAAAGCACTTTAATGTTCATGAATTCTTTGCTTGCACATCAGAGAAACAAGATCGGAGAAATGCTGCATTAGCTTCTTTGAAAAAAGTGCACAAACGTTTAAGAATTCAACACAAACCAGTTGGAGAAACCAAGACATTTTGGGGCTCAAGAGATTCATTGCACACCAGACTAGTATCCTACAGAAAACACAACTTCTGCAAATCACTGAGAAATCAACGTGGCATTAATTTCTCATGGTGATGACAAACATGAGGAGCATTACATCTGAACGGGAACCATTGGGAGAACGACGTTCCTGTAGATTAATGCAAAGACAGGCATATAAAAGAGCTTTGACAATTTGACACAACACACTGCTGAGGGCACCGTTGTAAGATACATTAAAAGCATGTTGGGCAGCAAATGCAAAGAGCAAAATCTTTATATTTTGCAGCGATCTTCTCAATATATATATATATATAGATTTCATCATAGTTATAAAACATACTGTATGCACAATATATACAATATATCTTCACTTCTTAAGAGATGCACAAAACACATTGTAAACAGAATAGTTTGGGCAGTCTTTTGCTGAGCAGGCAAGTGTCATATGTTTGAAATCTCCATTGGGATCTTGTCCACCATTTCATGGTTGAGTTTTAAAGGAATCTCAATTTCTGACCTCTTCTTTTTCGTCTTTCTTTTCTTGCAGCAGATAAATGTCACCAATGACACGACGGTCAGAAACAGTCCGAGGCAAGTCACCGTAAGCGCAAGCAATACCATCATCAACTCGCCACACGGATTTGGCACTCGTTCTCCTTCCCTCCCTTCCTTAACCGGAGGATCCTCACCATGATTGATATCTACCGCTCTGGGCAACAAGCTCTGAATGAGCGTCTCATTGCTAACCGTTTCATTCACAAACAGGTTGACGAGTACAGTAGAGTACAGTTCTGGTTGACCGTGATCCCTCACTTTGACCCACAAACTGTAAAGACCTCGATTGTTCAAGGCTTTCCTCAAGGTGATGTTTCCCGTGTACGGGTCGATATCAAACGATCCCGGTTCTCCGTCAGTTCTCTTGATGATGCTGTAAGCGATAACAGCATTCATTCCCGTGTCCCGGTCCACCGCATAGACCTCCGTTATCGACGTTCCTGGAAGCGTGTTGGGAAGCACCAGCATGAACGATTGGTTGGACTGAGGGAAAAGAACAGTGGGAGGGTTATCGTTCACATCTAGGAGGAGAACGGTCACCATTGTGACGCAAGAAAGAGCCGGTTCGCCTCCATCGATAGCCTCGATCCACACATAGTACGTTCCCTGCTGTTCCCGATCCAAAGGGGTTTTGGCGCGTAACGCGCCTCGTCCGGTGTCAATCACGAAGATGTCACTCCCGTTTAGGATTGACAACGCCACCCAGCCGTTTTCCCCAGCATCCGCATCCGTAACCGTAAGCACGCCAATCTCCCCGAATCCCGGAAAGTTCTCCGGCACGAAGAAAGTAAAGTCCTTGTTGATAAACCGAGGGCTGTTGTCATTGCGATCCCGCACGGTTATAATCACAGTGGCGATTGACTCTCTTCTCGGCGTCCCACGGTCGACGGCTCGCACCATGAATCGGTACGTCTCCTTTTCCTCGCGGTCAAGAGAAGTGGACACCGACAAAACCCCGGTTGACTTATCCAAGGCAAAAATGGTGGGAGCGTCGGCACCGAGTAGATAATAAACCTGACCTCTGCTTTCACTGTCCGCGTCGGTCGCCTGAAGCTGAACGAGGAACGTGTTCGGTGGGTTGTTCTCCTCCACTGTGATCTCAACGAAGGACTGCTTGAAAACCGGAGCGTTGTCGTTAACGTCCAACACATGGACCTTAACCACGGTATTAACTACTAATCCGTGAGCATTACGAACCACAACGACCAATTCATAATCCTGTTGCTGCTCATAATCCAGTGGTTCGGTGGTCTCAAGCAAGTACTCGTTTTTAAAGCGCTCGTAAGGTACGAGCCGAAATGGACCTATGGTTTCTAGAAAACACTCTATCTTCAATTGTGGCTCGTTGTTTTTGATGGTAAAAAAAGCAATTGGTGAAAACGGTGGCTCTGATTCACTTAGGCTGACAACACCGTCTTTCTCGAACGCGATGTAACGTGGCACAACAGCCGGAGGTCCGGAAGGCTGTCGGATAACATGAACGGTAACCGTTGCGACTTCTGGAATGCACGTCGGCCCATTAGCCAGTACGATTAGTTTGTAGAGCTTTCCGGTGTTGTTGTCTATCTTCCCAGCTAGCTTAAGAACTCCAGTGATCGTATCCAAATGAAACAGGTTTCTGCTTTCTTGGGTGACCCGTTCGCTGAAGGAATACGTGATTAAGGCGTTTTCCCCCTCGTCTGGGTCGTGGGCTTGCAGACGAGCCAATTGCATGCCTTTAGTGGCGTTCCCGTAAAGAGTAACGTTCACTTGCGACTCTGTAAACTTAGGGCAGTTGTCGTTGACGTCAGTAATGATAATCCTCAGAGTGGCAGTGCCTAAAAGTGGCGGAGTTCCTCCGTCCTCGGCGATAATATCAGTCACGTACTCCGCTTGGGTTTCTCTATCAAGATTCTCGGTTATTATGAGGAACGGCGTCAGCTCTCCTCCTTCGTTCTCCTCTACGTCTAACGTGAAAAACCCATAGTCGTTAACAAGCCAGTACGTTTGAACGCTGTGAATCCCGATGTCTGGATCCACTGCTGATTGCTCAACTGCGAACCTGGCGTTAACAGGAGCGTTTTCGGGGACGGAAACCCTGATTTCGTCAACGGGGAAATGCGGACGGTTGTCGTTGACATCCTCGATTATGATTTTGATCTTAACCAGCTGAAAGTATTGCTGAGGAAGGATTAGCACGTCTAGGAAGATCGCGCAGCCTTGGCCCTCGTGGGACTCGGCGCACAGAGTCTCTCTGTCGATCTCCACGGCTGACGTGAAAAGCTCCCCCGACGTGTTGTTCAGAGTCACGTACTGCTGGCTGCTCGTCTTCTGCTCCAGATTGAACGAGCGGGGGGGATCACTGGAAAGACCCAGGTTTAAGTCCGCAGCGATAGACCCAATGAGTGTCCCTTTAGATAATCCTTCTTTTATCTTATAGATGAGGTGACTGAAATTTGAAGAGCAGGAGAGAGGTCCGGTGTACAAGAGGAGAATGAACAAACCCTAAAAATAAACAACAAAAAGTGTTTAGTATACAAGTAAAAAAGCATCACTTTAAAATCAAATGGAATACATAATAATCAAAAAAGCAATGCAGATTAATTATGCATTAGGCACAGTTTGACATTTCATGTGGAGAGGGTTGGACTAAATCAACGTCCACACTAATATATGAATATTTACCCAATTATCTACCATGATAAACATCATTTCAATAGTTATTTTACTACTGAAAGAATATTGTTATATAAATCTCTTTCAAACTGTGTTCAATGCTTCTAGAATCTTTCTCTCAGTTTTGGTCATTACAGTGGTGGTAACAGTTTTAAATAATAACAAATGTTTTTCGACAGAAACTATGTTTATTTTTATTTTTTTTAATGAACCTGCAAACTAAATAATAATACTTTATGCTCACAAAACTAATTTCTGTTAACAAACACACACACGCACACACACACACACACACACACACACACACACACACACACACACACACACACACACACACACTCACTCACTCTCTCTCTCACACACACTCACTCTCTCACACACACAGACACACACACACACACACACACACACACACACTCATACACTCACACTCTCTCACACACACTCTCACTCACTAACTCACTCTCTCTCTCACACATACACACACAAATCTTTATAAAAATCCATCAAAATACTTATCTTTGATTAATATACATAGCCTAGAATTGATATAAGTATTATGATGAATTTGGATTATATAAAAAATCTTGGATTAAAGATATATATAATCCAAAATCCTAACATCCATTCAAAAACTTATTAGACTTTGATTCATATACATTTAGAATTGATATAAGTATTAGGATGCATTTGGATTATATAAAAATCCTGAATTAAAGATATTACTAAAGAATATCAAAGATACTATTAAGAGAATTTGATGTCATGATAATTCAGTTTTCCATGAATGTAAGAAACTTACCCATAACTCTGTTTTGCTGCGAAGGCATGTTCCTCTGTTAGTGTTCCACATGTTTCCCGTTCAGTGTTGGCGTCACAGGGAACGGGAGCGGGATGAGTTCACAGTAACAGCCGCATTATGAGCGCCTGTGAGCGGCTGATTCCTCGCTCGCTGTCCGATGCGCGACTGACGCGCTCTACTCATTCATCTGAGCGATACACTCCGACACGCCCACCGCATGCTAATGAGCTCCAGCGCGACCAATCAGCGTGGGAGGAGGGGGGCCGTCTAGGAAGAACTCATTTGCATGTCAAATCATTTTTTTTTTTGGAACGTTTGGAATAATTTAAGTCTGAATGATTTATTATCTTGTGGTTAGGAAAACACCAGCATGACAGGAATGTAGATTACGTTTTCAACACTTTGGAATTCATTTAACATTATAATATAATATAATATAATATAATATAATATAATATAATATAATATAATATAATATAATATAATATAATTTTATATAATCATTTGATGTAAAATGCTTGTGCTTTTCCTCATTTGTAAGTCACCTGATAAAGCAGCTGCTAACAATCATAAATATGATATGTATGATTATAGTGTTCTCTGATAAAGTAAATTATTCTGCATAGAATGCTTTGACTGTAAAGGGTTCTTTTAGTTTACAGAGTAAAACGTTTTGATGTTTCATTAGGTTGTTCAGATCAGTATTTTTAAGAGCGTACCACAATATTTCATATTTTTAAGCGCAAACCATAATATCTGCAGCACAACTGTGCAACCCTAGAGAAAAGGATATTAATATGCATGAGTATTATTCCATATGTATCAGACGGCACAGATGATCAGATGCACAGATCAATACTGCAGTAACTAAATAACAAGTTCCCAATGGAAGGAAAGCAAGTTCTTACAAGTCTGCGGTTGAGATTACAGTAACACTCAGCTATACATTAACCAGCTCATAGCAAGTATGAGTCACTTTCTTGATGAACAATTATTGTAGAACTAAACACTTGCTTATTTGCTGCATTTTTTTAACCCTATAGTGGTTTTTCCTTGCCTTCCAGAGCATCACTTTAGTGATCATGTGAGGATTAGTGTTAAAGAATACATGATGAAGCATCAGCGTAACCTTCACCAAATCAACTTCTCTTAATCTGAGCATTTTGAACCACATCAACAGATGCTGAAGTGATTGAGAACATACTGTCCAGAGTAATACACACGCTGAACTTTAACCCTCTGGGATTGATGACACACAGTCCCATGGAAGACTTTACATCTCATGACGTTTAAGATCGACATCTCAAAAATGAACTGTTGATGTGTTTTTGTTTTTTTTTGCCTTGCAGGTGTAAAATGTTATTTCTTTTACATTCACATACATTCAAATATGTATCACCATGTAATCAAAATGAACTTTCCTCCTTTTTTATGGAATATTACAGTTTATAAACAAGTTATCCATGCACATCATTATTTTTTAAACCCATGTGCCTTTTTAATAATAATAATAAATAACAATCTTTAATGAAAATAATTTTTCCCTCTGGCAGGGATATCTCTGATAACGAGGGTGGGGCGACCTGTCACTCACATGAGATCCACAACCACAACCATCCAATCATCCAATTAATTCCAAACGAACACAAGCCCCGCCCACATTTGTTCTTGTTTTTTTTTATTGCATAAGTTATACATACAAAACCAGGGCATGAAGCATGGTATCTCTTACAATGAACAATCATAATGACAGAAACAAAAGATAAATATCATGGATTTGCGTACATTAAAATATGGAATTGTACACAGAAAAAAAGAAAAGCACAATAATAAGTCTCTATAAATAAATCTTTAAATAAGTCCTCAAGTTGCATAAAAAAACTTTGTCTTGTTATTTATAAGTCTAAGGGGTGAAATGAAAGAGTTAAATTTAGAAAGAAAAAGGAAGACATAAAGGAGACTAAAACCATTTTTGCTTGTGAATGAAGATTTTTATATTTATATATGAAGAAATTAACATATTCATTAGACAACAGCTTTGGGTTTTCATAAATAAAAGATTACATATTTGAGGACGAAGATGTGGGTCACATTTGTAGGGCTAAAAAAAAAGAACTTAAAGGGGTGGTATAATGCCCTTTTCACAAGACGTAACATAAGTCTCTGATGTCCCCAGAGTGTGTGTGTGAAGTTTTACCTCAAAATACCCCACAGAAATTTTTATATAGCATGTTAAAATTGTCAATTTTTGAGGGTGAGCAAAAACCCACCGTTTTGTGTCTGTCCCTTTATATGCAAATGAGCTGCTGCTCCCAGCGCAGGGGGCGGAGCTTCAACAGCTTGCACTCACACCTATGACTCACACCTGACTCACACACACATGCAATGAAAATTTCAAAAACTTTTAGCCTTTTATGTTCAAACCGGAGTCAGACAATGATGGAGAGACTCAAGAAGAAGAGACAACATGTAGAAGCAACAGGACATTTCTGAATGGTTAGTTGATGAGTTTATGAAGCTGATGTGTAGTTATCTTCAAGTCAATGATTAGCATATTCTGTCTTGATAATCTATAAATCGTGTTCAGGGGGCGGGGTTTATGTAAATTCTAGGGTTGCTTTGAACTTTGAGCATGTTGTTTATGCTCAAACAGCAACATTACACACTAACTAAAGTTAGAAAAGTCAAATCATAATCAATCACACATTTGTTCTTGTTCGCGAAGCTGTTCACTCGGATATATATGTCACAATATAATAAAATAATATGGTCAATGGTCAATAATAAAAAGACCAGCGCAACTTCCGTTTAACAACCAACAACGACATTCACCTGAGCAAACAGCTCTTGAATAAACACTCACTATAACTGTGTTCAGTTTAGCGGCAAGCCGGAGTGCATTAGCGTTGCAAAACTCAAGACATGTCGTGCTCAATATTGGGCTTTTGTTTTCTGGCCTATCCAAAGCGGCATGCAATCCAAATCAAAGAGTAGAGCATTGTTGCTTAATCCATAGGGAAAAATCATTATTTTCAATCCTAATTGACAGAATTTTGAATTTTCAAATGTACACCCTGAACGCAACAACAATGCCGTGAATGAAACTCATTTTCTAAACTCTGAGTCGCTTTTGTCCTTAAACTTGTTTCCACCACAGGTGTGACAGTCCACGTGCGTCAGAAACACTTAGTCAACTCTGTGTGTGTGTTCTCGAAGGTTTCGACACGCCTCGTGAGGTTTCAGAAGAGTGCAGTTCTGCGGAACAGGATTTCGGATAAACGGTGGGAATATTAGAGAACCGTCTCTCTCTTCAGTCCCTCAGGGCTCGTACAGTACGAGTTTACAGTCTTACAGGAGGATCAGTCTCCGTGCAAATCAACGTTAGTACTTTTGAGTCATTTTTCAGAATTTTCACAATGCATTATTTTTTATAATATATTATTTTATATAATATATATTTTAAAATATATTATTTCCATAATTACCCCCTCCCCCCGAAAATAAAGCGAAAATTGTCATAAGTTAGCTACTTTTGCATAGTAGACCTGTATATTATCCACACTCTCTCTGACTCTTGTAAGTAAACAGGTTTTTTTTTGTTTTGTTGCTTTTGAACATTTAAGGCTAAAAGTCACTCTATGTCCAGTACATTAAAAAAAAATTGTAAACTATAAACCTCACACAAGGCTCTATAAAAATGACAAAAATTATCCAAAAAATAAAAAAATCTACAGCAGGAACTTCTTTCTATTAATGAGTTGTTATTTGTATTTTGAGATGTGGACTTTGCATTTAAAAAAATAAAATATATGCATGGAATAATTGTTCAGTAGATTAATAATATGCATTTAGAAAATAGATTCGATTTTCATTTCATGCTGACTTTAATTGTCATTTTCTGTGGCCAGTTGCATAAACTACAAAAGCTAGTCGTCTAATTTTTTGTTAACTTTTTAAAAACCTGTTAGATAAAAACGTGGATTGAATCTGAAAAATAAGACTGATTAGCCAGTTGTTGTTTGGGTTTTGCATTTAAAAAATAAAACATATGCATGGATTAATTGATTGCAATAAGATCAATGACATGCAACAGCTATTGGTCAATCTAGTTCTAAAGACAGTTTATGCAACTGACCCCTGAAGTTAGAGGGTTTCTGGCATACAACTTATTCTTTTGTTAGTTATTATTTGCATGTTTAACCAAAAAAGTTTTTCATTGCATTTAAAGTTGCTCCAAACAGATGTGCCGAATGTTGTAGTAAAACCCACCAAATCAACTAGAGAAACGAATGTTTGCTTTGCACGTTTTGTTTGCTTTGCTGATTGTTCACCTGGTTTTCTGTTCTTCAGGGAGTGAGAGTGACAATCCAGATCTCCCAGATCTCCCAGATCTCCCCTCTCCTGTCTGGTGTATTTGCATGCAGGTACGAGATGTTTACAGGTCAAAGCATGTCTTAATGACACTCGTGCGTGTCAACACAATGCATGTGAGAAATGAGAGTATGACTAAATGTGGTATTTTCTAGTTCTTTTTGTAAGTGCTGATATGAAGACATTTACACATTTCCATCAGCCGTATATGGTTTTATTTATTCAGAAAATGAGATGTGGGCACATGGGCTGTGTGTGTGTGTGTGTGAGATCTCATTTAATGCTGCTTAAGGACACAGGGAGGCTGTACGGTGAAGCTCTGATTGCCAGTAAATGCAGTGAACGTTGCGTTAGATTCCAGGCCAGATGTCATGATACTGTGTGCTCCAGTTTTAATTAAAGCGCCTTTAAGCTTCATTGATAGCAGAGCTCAGAATATATGAGAAACACGTCCCAGGACGACCCGTGGGGAACAGGCCAGAATAACAGATATGTGTTACACTCATTTAACATTCAGAAAAAGAGATTGAAAGGGTGTAAAGATAAACTCGATGTTCGTCTGAACTCAAACTCATCATCATCTAAAGCTTCGGCTGCTGGAACACAGAACATGCGTTATAGTATTTATTATCTTTGTTCATGTTACTTCACAGTGCATTAACTAATGTTAACAAATACAACTTTTAATTCTAAATGTATTAGAAAATGTTGAAATTAACATTAATTTAGATTAATAAATGCTGTAGATGTTAACTAATGAAACCTTATTGTAAAGTTACATATATATATATATATTTAGCTGAAACAAAATATGTTTTTTTTATATATTTTGTTTTATTTCAGTTAAAGTGTAGCCTATTTCAAGAAACTAAAATAATTTTTTTATGTTTTTTATTTTTATTTAAATAAAATAACCCTGACCTGGACACCTACTTTGGGAATTCTGGGAAAACCTTTGCAACCAAAAATGTGAAGTTTTTCAGTGCTAGTGATACCAGTAAAGACTTAAAGAAACGAACATGCCTTATTGCTTTCCTCTCTCCCTCTCTCTCTCTCTCTCTCTCTCTCTCTCTCTCTCTCTCTCTCTCTCTCTCTGTTAAATGAGCCTTTAATTTCACACATTATACAGCATGAGCTGCATTAGCACAAGACTGAGCTGGATTTGTGTTATTTAAGTCTGTGAAACATTAATGTAACAGCACTTATGCATAAGCCACGTCTCAAACACTCCATTCAGTGCGGTATTAAAACCCCAGTGACCTGCAGGCCTTCATTTATAACGTTATAAAAATAACATTTTAATAAATTAAAAAATAACAAAATAGCTTTTTTTCTTTTGTCAAATCAACTTAGATAATTAATGTGATTCAGATAACGCAATATTTTGAGATTCTGTTGATTAAACCAATCTCCTTCTTTGTAGCCTATTAACTCAAATTTTTTATTTCAATGAACTCAAAATTTTAAGGCAATCAATAAGGCAACTTACTTTTTTAAGTTAAACCAGCAGTTATTTTTTACAGTAGAACGGCAAGCGGTTTCGATTTTCAAATACGTGCAGTTCACTGACTCGCCACAAGGAAAAACGTTTTCCACGTCAAAGACCGTTTTTAAAAATATGAACATTGGTGTGGATTTTAGCGAACACGCACACTCTAACACCATTTTCAGCTAAAAACAAATTTAAAACTTTTTATGCATTTTGGCCGTTTATTTACAGGACAATGGCGTTTTAGGGGCCCGTAAACGCAAGTTTTTAAAAATTATACCGTTATCGACTCTGTGTAAACCAGAGAATGTCCAATAGGAATGAAAACGGTGACGTCATGTGTGTTGTGTGTTCAGTCTACAGGCGCGTGTGTTTCTTTACAAAGTGACATCGCCATCTACTGGCCTGACAGCAGAACATCTACAGCGTTTTTAGTCGTTTTCGCGGATCCGTGTGAACGGAGATCGTTTTGACAATGTTGTCGCGTCTGTACACGAAAAACGCAAAGGAAAAACTATTTCATCGCTGTCGTTTAAACGAACCCTAAGATCAACCCATGCTTATTTTCTTTATGGGGGTATATTTATACATTTTTTTAGTAAATTCATTTTATTGAGGCGATTTTTAGCGATTCATTTATTTATTTTAGTTGGGGGAAGGATTTTTATTTTTTTTAAATGTATTTATTTATTTATTCAATACATTTTTTTTATTTTGGGGTACACATAACAAAATCCTCCTTTTGAAAATTGCTGAACATATTTTTTGTTTTTACAAAGTTACTAAACTTTTTTTTTTTTTTTAGTTGGTTTAATGTAATTTAAGTTGAAATTATTTAAACATCCAAGATGATTGTACTTAAAAATTTAAGGCAGCAACATTTTTTTTCACAGTGTATTAAATTATTTTATTGGATTTATTTATGTTTGCGTTCATTTTTAAATGAATTCTGTGTCTAGACATCTGTTGAGGACAATGCAAATTCCTGATTTCATGTTATTGTGTAAGTTCATTATCTGTTCTTGAAAAGTAAAACAAAGTGAACTGAACAGTAATAAGTTTGAGTGTGCACATGGAGAACGTTTAAGGGTTAAGACAGTGTTTTCTTACGCCTGATCTAGCGATGTGAAGGTCTGACACTGAATAATGATGGCGCCCTGAAGCGAAACTGAATGTGTGGCAAGAAAACATGAGTGGAATGTTTCTGCACTTTTACAAACCTCGAATTAATCCTAGTATTTATTACTATAGTCCAACGGCATTAAGTGATTTTACAATAGCGTCACCATGGTAATGTACGTAAAACCATCCACAAGAATAGCATTACATGTTGAGGTGAGTGTTTATTGTGTTTTATGTGTGCGTGCCAGAGATCTCGCTCACACACACTCACACTGCGCTGGGCGGATCTGGAATGTATGGTTTACTTTTATTTGCTGAATCCGGAGAATAGATTGTTCACCGACACATTTTTTTATGTAATTACTATTAGAACTAGAAGCTACAGTCAAAAACATAGTCGTCGTCACCACCCCCCCACCCCCCCCAAATTTGAGATTTTGGCCTATTTTGCTTCCATAACTTTCTTTCTTTCAGACTAGCAGAAATACAACTTTCAAAACGCAAATTATACATGGTAAAGGAAAAATATGAGATGGGAGGAAAAATTCAAACAACAAAATCAAAAACATATATTTTTTCCTCCCATCTCATGTGTGTTCCTTCACCATGTCCTATCAGGGGCTCCGTAAGTGTTTTTTTATAACTTTATTTGCGTCAGATTTCAACTACAATACATAGGCTATCTTTAAAGTTTGATCTTTTATGTTATCTTTAATGAGTCAGAAATCTCCACTTCAGCAGCTTTACACACCAAACACAAGTTTTTATTTATTTATATCTATATTCTGAAGGTTTGTTCAAATATCATTCATCTGATGTTCTGCAACATTATATTCTTAAAACACAGTGATGTTTGTTCTTTTCTGTCTGTCAACAGTATTTTACTCAGGCACATTTATGGATTGATAAAAATAATTTTGAACCTGGCTTTAATTTAGGCCTATTTATTGTTCAGAATTCTGTTGTGGAAATGCATACAGATTATTAATAGATAATACCTCATTAGCTTATTTAAACATTTCTGAAATACTTGTAATAAAAAACAATTGTCTTAAAGGGATAGTTCACCCAAAAATAAAATGCACTCTCAAGTTGTTTCAAACCTGTATATTGTTCTGCTGAACACTAAAGATGATATTTTGAAAAATGTTTGTAACCAAAAAGTTTTTTGGTCCCCATTGACTTCCATAGTATTTTTTGGATCCAGTCTGGTTTCTTCCGAATACTTTTTGCAGTGCAAAACTTGTTTTTTGTGTAGTTATGCTTCTGATATTTGTTTATATCACTTCCACAGTTTATCTCGTTCGACTCGTTTTTGAATGTTTAAGGCAATATTGAATTAAAACTGATTTCTTCTGATGAGATATCAGACACGCTGCCACCAGCTGGTGAAAGATGGAACAACACTCAATTTCAGCACATTGTTCTCTTTAATTATAATTATAAAAGTATTCATTCATGACCAACGATCACACAGACTTCGATTCATGCATTAGTAGGCTATATATCTTTCAGTTAAACTGACCTCTGATCAGACAAATTACAAAAACATGAACATACAAATGACAGATATAACTGGATATATCTGCACACGATTAACAGCTGCTGTCACGTGATTGGCTACAAACAGTGCATCGCAATCTAACACACAACGCTACTACAGACATTTCATATAACTTTTATATTTGGACAGCCAGTGAGTTGTTTTTTTTTTTGCAATTTTCACATACGCCAACAGTTCAAAAAGACCGACCGACTAATTTGCATACTTCATACCTAAAATACGTACATAAAAAATAAATATTTTAACAAAAATAGCACAGGTCAAATATAACATCTACACATTACAGTACTTAATTTCTCCTGAGTCCCATGTATTTGGATATTTTTAACAGGAAGAGCATTTAATGAGAGGATATTTATATTTGACATTTATGTACAAAATGTAAAAAGAAGGAGGGGAAAAAATTAAAATTGCATAATGCATGATTTTTTAAAACAATTTTAAAAAGCTCTAAGTGGACATATTCCATTTAGCACCATATATGCATCATGTGAACATTTCGGGGCAAAGATCAGCAAACTGTGTCTCCAAGGCACTTCAGAATAAACAAAAAATACATTTATTTCTGAAATATTGGCATGATTTATGAGTGTATATTTTTTTTAAGTACTTGTGAGCGTAAACATTGCACTTCACAGAATGGTTATCTCCATCAGGTCAGCATCCGAACGCTGGAGGAATCACACACACCTCCACACGAACACACTGAGAGACAGAACACAGGCGTTAATAAGAGTACACACACGCACACACACACACACACACACACACACACACACACACACACACACACACACACACACACACGTCAGCTCACCTACAGTCGTTTCCTCCTACACTTATCACATATTTGTCATCATAAGAGAAGCGGATGTTGGTCACGTGTGCAGAGTGGCCGAAGTATCGCTTGTGTTTGGCCTGTGAAGAAGAGCAAACCAACAGTAAAAACATCAAAATCTCTCAAATATAAACCATTCAAGGGTTAATAATAAGGGTTAATGATAATACATATATATATATATATATACATTATTAACCCTTATTATTATATGAAAGTGTTAATTTTGTTAGCGAAAAGTATGATAAAATGTTTGTCAACAACTTTCTTTTCCACGCCTGAGACGAGATGATGACACGACGATGCCACCAGCATTTTTAATAATTTTCACAAAAGTTTCAGAATATTTAGTTGTATGAATATCTAAACATGCAATATATCAGAAGAAAGAGCCGAGCTTCTGCTTTTAAACAAACAAACTCATTTTATTCCAGCTTCGTGCATTTCTTAAATCTGCGATTAAACCTTCTCGGTTATGAACTGTAATAAATCCAAACATAAATCTTGACTATATTTGCGATTGTTGATGCTGAAAAAATGCACTTGCGCAACCTCTATGTGTTAATGCTTTTATGAATTAATGTAATTTAGAACTATTGGAATAACTATCAGAAGTTTCACCGTTTACATTTTTTAGAGAAGTTTCGGTTACACTTTATTTTAAGGTGTCATTGTGACAGTGTAATTATATTTTTAAGTACTGAGTAATATTAAGCAACTACATGTACTTACTATAGGGGTTAGGGTAGGGTTGAGGGTTAGTTGCATGTAACTATGCATAATTTACTGTTATTACTATGGTAAGTGCATGTAACATATGTAACAAGGACACTGTAAAATAAAGTGTTACCAAAGTTTCTTGTTTTGCCTGTTTTCATAATGTGTGTTAATTTATATGATAAATAGCTCATAAAAAGCCAAACTAGAAGGTCAAATAAAGCATGAGTTGACATTCTCTTATCTGAAAGAGTGCAATAATTCTGATGAAATGTAAAGATACATTTCTTAAATGACAACAATCGTTAATATTTTGTGCAAAAATAATCATGATTATCAATGTAGCCATTATGCAGCATGCCGAAAGTTTGACTGACTAAGATGTGCATGTTGTAGTCTGTGGAAAAAAACATGATTTTCTCCACCATTAAAAATAATATTTACTTATTTAATCTGTCATGTAATAACTCCAGCAAATCAGCTCCTTTCCTGAATAGACGGTTACAGTACAACGTCACGAAGTCGCACTTAATTGGCATTTTTTTCAAAAACGGTCATTTATAAGTCATTTATAAAAGCAAGAAAAGGGTTTCTTTAGGCATTACATGATATACAGATACATAAACATAACATTTACTCACCTAATCTGTCAATCAAATCAGCTCCTCTCCTGTAGACACAGTTCAGTCGCACTTAAAGCCTATAAACATGTGACTTGAGTTAAGGGTTGACTTACAAATTTCTCGGTGCAGGGGAAGTCGAAGAGCTTCACGAGCCCGAAGTCGTCTCCGGTGACCACGTTCAGCCCGGCGTGAGAAACACAAGCGCAGTTCACGTCGGCTTTCTCTGCGTTACGAGGCCAGACGCCCAGAACCTCGTCGCCCAGGACACTGCACAGGAGAGAGAGTTTACCACGGTACACTGACATCATCATCATCATCATCATCATCATCATCATCACACAGATCTGAGAGTCACCTGGTCCATGTAGCCCATGTGATCCTGTCCACCAGAGCCGGTTCTGTGACCATCTTCCCGCTGGGAACCTCGTGAACCTGCCGCTTATAAGAGCCTGTGGAGACCTGAACACACAACACCACCGCGTCAACATCCTGCCCTCGCCACACACCAAAACTACAATCTGAAAGATTATTTTATATCTTTTTGATAATATTTTTTCTATTTTTTAATGCAATTTGTTTGGAAATTTTTTGTGATTTTTCATTTTATTTACCTTAAAATTACTAGATTCAATCAATAAATTATTAATAAATAATAATTTAGAAGCACATTCCTCACATTGTTCAGACCTGACATGTGACATCACCCTTAAACAATGCACTTTTTTTTTTTTTTGAACAGCAGTGTATACATGTGTATATATATATATATATATATAGTGTGTGTGTGTGTATATATATATGAACTGAAATTATGCATAATTTACTGTTATTACTATGGTAAGTATATGTAACGGACACTGTAAAATAAAGTGTTACCAAAGTTTCTTGTTTTGCCTGTTTTCATAATGTGTGTTAATTTATATAATAAATAGCCTTTAAAAAATAAAGCATGAGTTGACATTCTCTTATCTGAAAGAGTGCAATAATTCTGATGAAATGTAAACATAAATTTCGTAAATGACAACAATCGTTAATATTTTGAGCAAAAATAATCATGATTATCAATTTAACCATTATAGAGCATGATGAATATATATATATTGGTTGGATATTAAAATAAAAAAAAAACTTTAAAAAACTTATAACTTAATAACTTAAAATCCATGCAAAAATAACTTAAAATCCATGCAATATCCTTTGTGCAAAATTGTACATGCACAAAAAAAATAATAAAATGTTTCAGGTTTGCATGTAATTTTGTGGAAACAATTGTTGTTCTGATTATGTAGTCAGTTGTACCTCGATGAACTTGCTGTCCGCAGAGAAGTCCAGCTGGATCACAAAGCCAGGAATATCTTTGCAATATCCGATGCGATTGAGAGCCGGACCCAGAGTGAGATCGTAGAAGTCGACAGCACACTCCACCGAGCCGACGGCCAGCAGCCGGTTATCAGAACTGAACCTGTGAGGCGTTATTAAATATGATCAATGCACTGCAAACATTCTGAAACATTCTTAAATCAAGACACACTTACAGAAGCAAAGTGACTTCAGATAGTAAGTCTTGTTTTCTGAAGTTTTTTTGTTGTTGTCTGTCAATGTGTTCAGAAAAATAAACTCTTATTTTATTCCTTTTCTTCCCCATTGACATATTTTTTCTCATTTTAAACAAAAACTTGCTTAGTTTTGACAAGACTTAATATCTTCAGTCATTTTGCTTCTCAAGTAAGTACATTTTTGGTTACACTTTATTTTAAGGTTTCATTGTTACAGTGTAATTATATATTTAAGTACTGAGTAATAATAATTAACTACATGTACTTACTATAGGGTTAGGGTAAGATTAGGTTTAGGGTTAATTGCATGTAATTATGCATAATTTACTGTTATTACTATGGTAAGTACATGTAAATTATGTAACAAGGACGCTGTAAAAAAAAAAGTGTTACTGAATTTTTACATATTTTTGATCATGTATTTTAACTAGAGATGCACAGATACTAAATATCTACTAGATATCATAAATAATCGATGTCTGCTGATACCGATAGTTTGATCCTCTCATTTGGTTCATTACTATAATATTAGGTTCAAATTAACAACGCAGCCTAAACTATTACATTCAACTACTATTTATTTTCAGATTTAATAATTACACTCAAAAAACTGATTTGTTTGTATAAAGCTGTTTCAGATAAGGTAGTTTATATAAACACTTCTTCATGACAAAATAATTGAAACATGCATATATAATTAACAGTAGATGAGCTCTTCTCTAGTGTTTTTATTGCTAACGAACTGTGAACACTGGATAACTTTCCTGAGGTAAATCCAACATTAAGTGACATTGTTCACAAGCAGTTTTATTGACGTCTTTCCACTATGAAAGTGGTGAAAATCCAGCTTTTAATGTAGTTTATGTGTCTATGGGGTGTTTTTAATCTGCTTTAAGACAAATCATGTGTAAGTTCATAAGTCGACAGCATTGCTGAGTATTTCCTCCTTAAAACTGCAGTGAACCAAAGACAGTCTCAAAAACACGCTTTGAAATCGCTGGTGTTTCTGACGTCACAAACTACCTTGTAACCAATCAGATCAACGTGTGATCGTCAACCAGTGGATCTCTGAGCTGAGTGAGTGAGTGGAGGCGGGGCTCATTTGCATATTCATAGAACCGCGCATAAATGAGGCAAGGGTGTCGAGTTACAGTCAAGATATTTGAGACATTTTTTCAAGATAAAAATGTTTAAATATGTCATTATAGTTCTATCAAAGATGAGTTTAAAGGGATAAAATGATTGACTACAGGGGAACTTTGAACACTGATTGAGCGATTACTTGAGACATGATTCATACTTTAAACATAAATTTTGATGTTAATTCATGTTTTTTGGCGCTAAAACTAAAGACTCGAGTTCCGCTTGAACTGAGGCGCAACAACAATCGGTCAGCGTCAAAATGCCTCTTAGGATTTCGAGATAAAATGGACAGAAATTGAAAGCTGAGACTGTTTTTTTTATCAAAAGTTCTTTGTGATTATTGAATGTGAGACGCTAAATAATGTTTTATGAAGGGAAAAACCCGGCTTGAACTACAGGTGATTCACAGGGTCAAAGCCTGCTTTAACGTCACTGTTTGTTAATAAGGCTCTGACTTTATCTTATGTTTGTGTTATTAAAGTTATTATCTAGTTTACTGTAGTTTCACTTTCCACTTTCCACGTGCCCAGCAACAGTTAGGCCAATCAGCAATCCCCCTTATTTTTCTCCACCAATCAGACAGTCTCTACTAGCGCAACTCCGAACTGTTGTCAGTATGCATGTAAATTTCATCGGAGACACTCGCTCCATTCCTGATCCGATATATCTAGAGAAAATATCTTTATTCTTCAGTTCTGCTTCATGCGTCCATGAGAATGTGAGTTTATGTAAATATTGTTATCTTTTCCTTGCTTAGATTAATGGTGTATGTGTACGATTCCGTACACTTTACATTGCCTATCGATGTGTGTTTTCCTGGAGCTAAATAACCAAACCAAATTTAGGCTACATTATAGTTTCACACTTTCCCATTTCTTTGATAATGTTTAGAGCGATTTCACCGTGTTTTTGGCTGTGCGCATCGTAAGCTTTAACTCTGATCACATGACACCAGCATGCGCTCTCTGCATGTTTTCGGATGTGGCGCGATTTAACCCCTTCTTAGCTAAATGTTATAGCGCTGAGTTTTGGTGGTTTCCAGCCAACCAGGCAGTTTAATCATTTATGTCTGTGCAATTCAAGATAGTATTGTATGTGCCATTTGTATATGTACTAGTTGTATAATGTTTGGCACTTTTGAGATTTATTTATTGTTATATTCTATCCATTGTAGCGATTTAGAAATCTTCTTTTCATACCTCAATTGCATTTAATGTTACAATGGTGATGAATACTTATTATTCATGAGTCCACTTTAATTTTCTGTTTTATTTTAGAAACCATGAACAAAACCATGAACAAAACTCACATCGTCTATGTCAAACTGTTTCATTAAAGAGTGGCATGAGAGTGTAAAATTCGTCCTCATTATTGTTCTGACCGGACAACCTGGGGAGATTGAAGATTTTGTATCAACCCTAAGTACAGTCCTTCTCAGAGGTCACAAGTTTGGGTCTCCTCCCTGACACCTCTTTTATACTGTTAATGCGTTATTGTTGTGTTAACTTTCTCTAAATTCAACACAAGAGAGATTTAGTTCACACACAAGCTGATACATTTTTTCTGTCCATTTTGATTGACAGGATATAATCGGACCTGATCATCAGCTGTTTTTAAACAGTGAAAAACTTGGCTTTTATACATCGATGCATCCCTAATTTGTAATGTTTTGTGAGATTGATTTTATTACTCCCCATTGACATATTTGTTCTCATTTTAAGCAAAAACTTGCTTCATTTTGATCAATATTTCAGTAGACAAGACTAATATCTTCAGTCATTTTTATATATTTTTAATCATGTATTTTAATTAGAGATGTATTTTGTAGTGTATTGTGGGATTGATGGAGCTGTTTCCCCTGTGTTTGACGTGCGGTGTGTCTTCTGACCGTATGTCCTGGATGGCCACGCTTCGGTCTCTCTTTTTGCCCCACACAGTCAGTGAATTCACCAGCAGAACGATGAACTCTCCGTTCTCCATCCCGATCGCCACCATCTCACCGTTCGCACTGTACGCCGTGCACTTCGCCGGATGACCCAGACTGACTTTGTTCAGAAGTTTCTGCGAGACAAATAAATAAAGTATTAATAGACATACACTGCCATTCAAAAGTTTGGGGGTTTTAATGTTTTTTTTTAAGAAGTGCTCTCCATTTTTACATTTATGTGATCAAAAATAGAATAAAAATTGTGAAATATTTTTTACAATTTAAATCAGCTGTTCTCTATGTGAATATATAGTAAAGTGGAATTTATTCCTGTGATCAAAGCTGAATTTTCAGCATCATTACTCCAGTCTTCAGTGTCACATGATCCTTCAGAAATCACTCTAATATGATGATATGATGCTCAAGAAACATTTATGTTTATTATCAGCATTGAAAACGGTTAATATTTTGGTGGAAACTATGATCCCGACGCAGTTATCATTTTCACATCCTGCGCCACGTTGTTTAAATAGCATTTAAATAGTTATTTAAATGCATTTGCGCCTATTTGTGCGCTTATAGGCTGCCGGTCTGAAAACCAGGTGTGAGTGCAACTGGCTTTTAAAGGGAATGGGAGATGAGACTCTGATTGGTTTATTTCACGTTACGCCCAAAACACACCCATTACTCATTAAGAGAATAGAGAGAAAACACACCCATTACTCATTAAGAGAATAGAGAGAAAACACACCCATTACTCATTAAGAGAATAGAGAGAAAACACACCCATTACTCATTAAGAGAATAGGGACAATCCTTTTAGACCATGCGCCGGGAGCACCGACCATTTGTCCCGTCGTTAAACTAGCAAAAGTGGATTCAGACACGCACTGAGTGCACTTGCGCCGAGCGCTTAGATCATTAAAACAGGACCTTTATTCTTTGATTCTTTGAAGTTCAAAAGAACAGTGTTTATTTGAAATAGAATCTTCTGTAACATTATAAATGTCTTTACTGATGCATTTGATCAAATGAATGTGTCCTTGATAGTTAATTGAATTATCATATTGACGGTGGTGTAAACACTCCCATTTCTCCATTACCCACAATCCCTCACCTTATCTGCCAGGTCCCAGATGCGTATGGTTCCATCATCGCTGGCGGAGATGAAGACGTCTTTGGAGGGGTGTGTGGCCAGACCCCAGATGCGTCCCTGTGTGTGTCCGTTTATCATGGTGTTGGAGGCGGCGTTCTTCTCTCCCACCTCGATGATCTCGCCATCCTTCGTTCCCACCAAGATCTTTCCCTTTCATCCAACAAAGAAACATCACACAACCTTTATTTTTGTCCTAGCTTATAGACGAAGTTGACAGAAGTTAGCCACTTTTGTTCCAACAGAGGATGAAATGGGACATTACGACACTAAACACTCAAAGACAACGACACAAGTGAACACGTGAAAGCAACACTGCGCTGAAAAGCCCTCAAGCTGCTCCTGCTGAGAGAGAGATAAGACAGTAGAGTTGTTAAAATACTGTGATCTCCATTCAAACACCCACATGATCTTCCAATTCGTCTGTCTATTAAACCTTTGACAAAATCATATCTCAGCATTCAAATCTGTGTTGGCGCTGACCCGGAGAGAGACGTTATGAAACCGCTTCACAAACAGTCTTTAACGTCATAGTATCATTATTTCTGTGATACAATAGTTCAAACGATCACACAAGTACTGAGATTAAAGTTTAAAGTTCAAATATGAACACTGATGTCTACGATATTGATCAAAATAGAGTAAAACAGCTTTTGATAGAAACTTAAAACATTTATCGATTACATTGTGATTTGTGACTGTTAAAAATGTATTTGTTATTGAATCATTTATTCAGGAGAATGTAGTCCTGTATGATGCTTCTGAAATAAAACTCAGAAAGATTTGATGAATTGTTTGTAAATATGAAATCTTATTCATCATGCACAGTCTGTATAAGTGTATGATCTAGCTTTTTCCTATGGTCTAGTGTTAAAAAAAACATTTTTTTTTTTTTTTTTTAAATCGCAATACTTGTAATAAATAAACGCAATACAGATTGTATCGGCACCCAAGAATCGTGATAGTATGGTCCCAGATACGAGATCAGCCCTAATATGAACACAGTCATCCAGCCAGTAGGGCTCTTGTTTGAGCTAATAACTCAAAAACACTTGCATAAAGCATAAGCATGACTGACCTTTCCTCTGCACACAGATCTGACGGTCTCGACTGGCAGTCCCGTCTCCAGCTGAAACGCTCTGCATCTCTTCATCTCCTGATCCCACAGTTTCACAGCGCCGCCCTCTTTAGTCCTGCACACCAACACAGCCATTTACAACTACACAAAAAGATTGTTTGACGACATGTACACTTACACTACCGTTCAAAGTTTAAATTAATACTTTTATTCATCAAAGGACACATTAAATTGATAAAGAGTGACAGTAAAGACCTTTATAATGTTGCAAAACATTCTATTTAAAAAAGAAAATGCTGTTCTTTTGAAATTTCTGAAAAACATAATTTATCATAGTTTCAACAAAAATATTAACCAAATGTTACTTGAGCATTAAATCATCATATTAGAGTGATTTCTGAAGGATCATGTGACTCTGAAGACTGGAGTAATGATGCTGAACATTCAGCTTTGATCACAGGAATAAATTACACTTTACTGTACAGTATATTCACTTAGAAACAGTTTTTTTAAACTGTAATACAATTTTTACTGTATTTTTGATCAGATAAATGGTGAGCAGAAGAGACTTCTTATTAAAAAACATCTTACAAACTCCAGACTTTTGAACTTATGTATTCAAGGTGAAAGAAAAAAGAAATTTGCTATTTTTTTCTTTATGGTGCCTACATCAATTTCTATAAATAAAAAAATGGTATAAAGGACATAAAGGTAACGCTTTAGTATAGGGTCCGATTCTCACTATTAACTAGTTGCTAATTAGCATACATATTACTAGGATATTGGCTGTTTATTAAAGCACATATTAATGCCTTATTCATCATGATCATATTCTCCATCCCTTAATCCTATAATACCTAAACTTCACATCTACCTTACTAACTATTAATAAGCAGTAATTATGAGTTTATTGAGGGAAAAGTCTGAAGGCCCCATCTGGACACTGAACTCACGGCCTCTCTTTGCCTCCGGTGACGATGAGCCCGTCTCGGAGCGTGGTGTACATGGTGAACACCGGTCCAGTGTGCGCTTTAGCCACCACACGCACCAGGAAGTGCTCCCGCCACACGTACACGTCACCGTTGATGGCCCCGGTGAACGTCAGGTTATTCTGTCAGACGATACAAACATCTTAGTCACACGATCCTTCAGAAATCATCCTAATATGTTGATTTGCTGCTTAAGAACATTTATGATTATTTTTGTGATAATATCCATGAACAGGGTTTGAAATTAACACCGTGTTAACTAACGCTGTCAAAGCCGATTTGGCGTGTTACTATGTTTACTCACTTTGCTGGGGAAGTTCGTTTAAGACAAATCTGTGCAGATTTAGCTCAAATACTCATGAGTCATCGTATATATTAAATACAGTGTATTACGCAGAATCTGCTCATATCTGGCTAACTTGAACACACACGTCACTACACAACAAATAACAGTGCGCTTGTTCATTTGCATTGAAGCAATAGCGAAGATTAAAAAGCATTTATTGAACAGAAAACACATTGTTATTTTCCAACATCCAACATTTATTTGATGTTCTTTGTTCAGTATTAATCTGGACGACTAAAACACATTTTTGGTGAAAAGGATGAAGAAGGAGGAGATGCTGGATGACAGGATTTAGTTTGAATAAGAAAAGAATGTATTAAATCCAAATTTAAATATATATATATATTTAATTTTTTTTATATATATAAAATAAAATTTGGATTTCATGCATTCTTATATATAAGCTGTGATTTATTTGTATTTTTGGGTTAGTAGAAGTTCTGAACGGCCGGTAACTTTTTCAGCCAAATTTTCCGGCGAGTGAAAAGGCTCATTTGAAACCCTGTCCCTGAATGCGCGAGACTCACGGCTCCGAACGCCACCGAGAGCATGGTCTGCATGCGGCCGTCCTCCACCGCTCCGATCACTCCTTTCTTATACAGCAGAGATCCTCCCACCAGCGTCCAGAACTTGATGTGTTTAATCCCCACGGACACAAACTGCGTGTCCGAGTCGGGCCTGAACTCCACCACGAAGATCCGGTCTGTGTGACCGCCTTTACTGCAAACCCTCGAGCCTGAGCACACAATTAAAGAAGATTACAGGTTTTTACAATCGCTAGAACACACTTCTCAAAACTTGAGTCACTTTATCAAAACTCTGGATTATTTAACCCTTAAAATATATATTTTTTTTAATTAAATGAATGTACTATATTTTAGTTCAATAGTGTTTTTTTGTTTTGTTTTTTTAAATAAAATTTTAAAATGTAATGTTTATATAATATTTTGTATTTTTAGGGGATTGTATGGCACTAAATTATATTTACACTGTATTTATAATCCATTTATTCACTTTTTGAGCATAGACCTGAAAATTAAATTTCCAATTTAACCTGTGGTAAATATTGAATGCTTCAGAGCGACAGACTGAAGTTTGATCTCTTTTCAAAGACGACACTTGGCAGATTATTGCTGAAGTGAAAAAAGTTTTAAAAGGTTACATAATTTTATGTTTATTATGAAAAATGTGCAAAAATACTATTTTCAATATTTATATTAAATATATATTTTTATTTTCAGATTTAATCTAAAACTGTGAGAAAATAAAAGCCATAAATCGAAACAAGTTGTGTTCCAAATTTGAGACTGGTCTCAAAAAAAAAAAAAAAAAAAAAAAAAAGAGCTTTCAGTGAGAGTGTGTTCCACTAGAGGAAATCCGTCTCACATTCATTTCCAATGAGAGGAGCTCAAGTGGGACTATTTTTTTCAGGATAATTTAACCTGTTCGAATCTTAGATACAAATAGCCCTAAAACTCTATGTACCTACAGGCCAATGTGCACATTTACTACTATTAAAACTTAAAGCGCCCCATTATGCTTTTCAGGAATTCCCTTTTTATAGTGTGTAATAAAGATGCCTGTAAATGTACAAGTTCTGCAAAGTTTCAAATATCAAAGTGCAGATAAATAAAGTTATTGTCCACCAAAGAAGTGATTCTGAACAGCCTGTAACAAACTGTATTGCGTTAGTGCTTGCAACACCAAGGTCATGGGTTCGATTCCCAGGGAAAGCAAGAACTGATAAGAATGTAAATGTGTAACTTGAAATGCAATGTAAGTCGCTTTGGATAAATACATCTGCCAAATGCATAAATAAAAATGTAAATGTAATTCCAGTCTCTCTTCCTGCAGAACCTACCTAGGTTTGTAACAGATTTGCATAATTGTCTTCATTGGCTGAACTTTGTCTCCTTTGCCCCGCCCACTCAAACACATATTTTAGTAGTTATAGTGCATTATGAATGTGAAATTACCAAACTATTTAGCAGAACTGTGTTAAGAGTTTTGAAAAAGTGACCTAACTATTGAGAAATGGGTCTTGGCGAGTGTGATGCATGGATCAGTAGTTCTCACACACACACACACACACACACACACACACACACACACACACACACACACACACACACACACACACACACACACACACACACACACACACACACACACACACACACACACACACACACACACACACACACACACACACACACACACACACACACACACACACACACCTTCCTGCCATCTCCACACAGTGATGGTGTGTTCGGGATCCACTCCCACAGACAGCAGGAGTTTCCCCGTGGCGCTGAAGTTGACGTATCCGACTCCTTTGGCGTGAGAGCAGCGCAGCACAGACAGAGTCTGCTTACTCATGGCGTCCCACACGTGAATGCACGGCGCCAGGCCTACAGGAACACACACACATCATCACCATCAATACTCAGAGCTGAAGGGGCAAACAAGCTTCCCAAACGAGAACATATGACAAATAAAACACATTAGGTTTAATACAAGACATTGATTATGCAAATATATATATATAAACAGTGATGGGAAGCTACTAAGAAACTGGCTTGAAATAATTTCACTACAGTTAAGATGCATTTACAAAAAGTAGTAGTATATAAGTATATAAAACTAGACTACAAGAAGCAGTTAACTACATTGAAGCTATTTATTTATATATTTTATTTTCTATTTATATATATTTTCTATTATATAACTTTATTATTTAATCAGATGTATTTTTCTGGCAGATTTTTTTAACAGACAAATCGGTGCACTAAATGCAAAAATAGATGCACATTGCAAAAATAAATGAAATGCATAAATTCACTAAATGCATAAATAACGCATCAATAAAATAAATAAATTGCACAAAAAATAAATTAATTTAATTAGTTGAAAACTCTGGTGAAAAGCAGCATTTAATTAAATATTCATCACGCTGCACCTATGCAAAAATAAATGCACTAAATGCATCAATAAATGCAAAAATAATTAAACTAAATGCATGAATAAATTTAGAAAATGCAGTATATGCATCAATAAATGCATACTGTAAATAAATGCACTAAATGCATCAATAAATGCAAAAATACTAAATGCAAAAATAAATGCACTAAATGCATAAATAAATGAAAACAATAATGAAACTAAATGCATAAATAAATTTAGAAAATGCAGTAAATGCATCAATAAATGCATACTGTAAATAAATGCACTAAATGCATCAATAAATGCAAAAATAATGAAACTAAATGCATGAATAAATTTAGAAAATGCAGTATATGCATCAATAAATGCATACTGTAAATAAATGCATCAATAAATGAAAAAATACTAAATGCAAAAATAAATGCACTAAATGCATAAATAAATAAAAAAAAGAATGAAACTAAATGCATAAATAAATTTAGAAAATGCAGTAAATGCATCAATAAATGCATACTGTAAATAAATGCACTAAATGCATAAATAAATGCATAAACAAAAGCGGTAAAAATAAATAAATTAGTCAAAAACACTGATGAAAAGCATAATTGAATTAAATATTCATCAAGCTACACCACTATAGCTTGGGAAAAAAATACGTGGTTACTGGAAACGCTACTGTAATTTGAAAACAACTATTGTCCTTAAAAAATGTACTGACCGTAAAAACAATATATAAAAAATGTAGTTAATAGTGCAGCTTTGTTTAGTTAGTGACTCCCCAACACTGTTAAAGAAGCAGTGGGATGAGTTTGGGAGGAGTATTAGGAGGTCCTCAGGGTTTTCAACATGACAGAACAAACACACGTCAACGTTAGATATGTATTCCAGCGCTGAGGGAGGGAAAGGGTCAACATGACTCTATATGAAAAATGATTTCTGAGATGATAGAAAATCAAGCAGCATGATGCTTCATGCAAACATGTATTCTCCATAGCCACGTCTTTAATGAAACCAGGACATGAAACACAAGGGAAATGAGAAATCTGAGGCATCAAACTTCAAGATGAGCCACAGACAGATCGTATTTGATTATTTGATTAATTATTCTATATTAAGTGGTTTTGCATGCATTAACACTAGTGAAGTGTCACAGAACTATTAAAATGACATCACTGAACCGAAATGCAATGTTGAGTTTTGAATGCATATCATTGCTTTAAGAGTAGAAGTGCGTGTGTTCTAGTTTGGAGAAACTGAAATCTGTCCTGGATTTCTGGAGAGAAGCACACAAGGTCAGTGGGATGAAGTGCAGTCAGATCGCAGGAGGTTTCTGTGTCCTACCTGGCAGATCGGTGATGTCGCCTGTGTGTTGGTGTGTTGGATGAGAGGATGAGACGGTGATGAACAAAAAAATGAGAGAAGCTGCTCTTAGTGCCAAAGCAGAATTACGTGAGAGATTCAAAGTATTTGCAAAATCACAGGCAGGGCTTTTGTTATCAACACAAAACCAAGCAGTGCACGCTGAAAGAAGCGAACGTAAGCCAATGAAAATGATTCAGACGGTGAAAATTACAGCTATTAGCGTTCAGGACGCCAGGCTGAACACGTGCACACGTACCGATCTGACCGGTGGCGATGACATTTTGATATTTGGGATGTTGATTGACAGTCAGGCAGAGGATATCATCCGTGTGCTCCAGGTAAAAGCTCTGAGTTCCTGTAGATCACAGAGTCAGGCTCTACTTCATCTAAAAACACTTCACAAATCCTTGCATAACATTATGTATGCATCATATTAATAGGTACTTTTTAATGCAATATTATTTTAGTGAACTGCAAATGAGAAAGTGTGTAAAATACACTTCCCTCGTATACTATCATTTAAAAGTCTCCTCTCAGCAAGGCTGCATTTATTTGATCAAAAATATCAGTGAAATATTATTATAATGTAAATCATCTGTTTTCTGTGTGAATATATAGTAAAGTGTAATTTATTCCTGTGATCAAAGCTGAATTTCCAGCATCATTACTCCAGTCTTCAGTGTCACATGATCCTTCAGAAATCACTCTAATATGAGGATTTGATGCTCAAGAAATATTTATGATTATTATCAGTGTTGAAAACAGCTTAATATTTTGGTTTAATTTTATTTTTAAAGGATTCTTTGTCACTTAAGGATATTTACTGTCACTTTTGATCAATTAAATGCATCCTTGCTGAATAAAAGTATTAATTTCTTTTAAAAAATGAAATCTTTCTGACACTGGACTGTATATTCCAGTTATATATTCATTAAACCTACAAAAAAACTACTGGTGACAAAAAAACTCATTTGAAAATATAATAACCAAGCAGTCATTTTAATAATAATTGTCAAATATGTGACCCTGGATCACGTCACCAGTCTCGAGTCGCACGGGTTTATCTGTGGCAATATCCAACAATACATTGTATGGGTCAAAATTATAGATTTTTCTTTTATGCCAAAAATCATGAGGATATTCAGTAAAGATCATGTTCCATGAAGATATTTAGTAAATTTCCTACTGTAAATATATAAATCATGTATTTCTGTGAGTGAATTCTGCACAATCATGAACATAAATGAACAACTTTAAAGGAGATTTTCTCAATGTTTCGATTTTTTTGCACCCTCAGATTCCAGATTTACAATAGTTGTATCTCGACCAAATATTGTCCTATCATAACAAACCACACATCAATGGAAAGATTATATATTCAGTTTTCAGATGATGTATAAATCTCAATTTCAATAAATTGACCCATGTGACTGGTTTTGTGGTCCAGGGTCACATATGTCCTAACTATAAGTGATTTAGTTAATTAAGCTTTTCCACTTCTTTTTTAACCAGACGTGCATTTCCACCTGCAGCCTCTAGAGGGCGTCAGCGCCTCATGTCTGATCTGGAATCAGATTAGTCTCAGAAGACACGCCCACAAACCCATAAAGCCAAAAGGCATTATTTCAAAATCTTCACAAACATCTAGCATATTTTTCACATGTTGAGACAAGAATGGGACAGCAAGCCCGAGTTCAGAGGTCATGTGTGTGTGTGTGTGTGTGTGTTAAGGGAGTAGATTTGGTTTGAACATTGGGGGGGTTGAAGTTTGGGTATGCCTCCTGATATTGTGATCATGTTATAAATATTGGGGGGGTTGTAATGCATAGATTTAAATATTGGGGGGGTTATCTCCCCCCCATCCCCCCCACAAACTACGCCCCTGGTGTGTGTGTGTGTGTGTGTGTGTGTGTGTGTACCAGCAGAGAGGTTCTGAATCACAGCAGCAGCGGCTGTGTGAAAGATGATGTCGGCTCCATCATTGAGGTAGTGAAGGTTGTTTCGACAATCAAAGCCTCTGTAGCCAAACACATGGTCCAGAGAAAGCTCCTATAAACACACAGACATAATGGTACACATTGAGAATAATGAGGACCACGCTATATCTTCATGAGCTCATGACCCGTCTGACCTCCACGATCTTCTTCTTCTTCGTGATGTTGTTCTTCACCAGTTTTTCAGGTAACGGTGCGGCGCGACTCACTGGAGGTCTGCAGGAGACAAATAATGGAGTTTCGACATGAAGAAACGCAGTCACTGTAAAAAAAATTACACTCTTCCTCAGTATTTTTGTCTTGTTTTCCAGTACAAATATCTAAAAAAAATTAAACCAAGATTCATTTATTTGAGAAGCAAAATGACCTAAGATTTTCCGTCTTGTTTTCTGAAAAACTGATTAAAAATGAAGTGAGTTTGTGCCCTTAAAACAAGAACTAATATCTGCCAATGGGGTCAAAAAAAAAATTATATATATATATATGATATAACAACCAGAGCTGTATTTTTTGGCACAAAAACAAGTAGGATTTTTTTTAACAGACAAAAACGAATGCACTAAATGCATCAATAAATGCACAATGCAAAAATAAATAGAATTGTATAAATAAATGCAAAAATAAATGTACTAAATGCATCAATAAATGCACAATGCAAAAATAAATAAATAAACTAAATGTATAAATAAATGCAAAAATAAATGAACTAAATCAATAAATCAATGTAAAAATAAATAAACTAAATGAATAAATCAATGTAAAAATAATGTAAAAATAAATGTACTAAATGCATCAATAAATGCACAATGCAAAAATTAAATGCACTAATTGCATAAATAAATGCAACAAATAAATGCACTAAATGCGTAAACAAATGCATAAAAAACGAATAAATTTAGTCGGAAACACTGTGATGAAAAGCAGCATTTCATTAAATATGAATCACGCTACACCAGAATACAGGTTGCTTGAGGGAAAAATATATAATATCTGCCAGTGGAGTCAGAAAAAATTAACTTAAAGTCAGAATTAAGTGAATTAAAATTTTCCCTTTGAATTATCCAGAAAACAAGACTTTCATATTTCTGAGTAAATGAACCTTGATTTAAGAATTTGTACTGGAAAACAAGACAAAACTAGTACATAAGAAAATCATATTTTGCAGTACTCATAACTTCATCTGCATTATCCAGTTCTGAGGCTTTTCTCACCGTTCATCCACCAGGATCTCCTTCTGCTGTTGGTGTGGCTTTACGCCCGTCATCTGTCTTATACTGACGGCGTAGATCTTCGTCGTGTAATCCATGTTCTTTTCCCGAGCGACGTCACTGTCATACCCTAAACACAGATGTTCGTCAAATAAACATCTTTAAATTCAGTTTATTCTCACAAACAAAAACTAAAACATTACCTCCATCCTCCTCGGCGTCGTCATCTGACTCCTCACTGTCCACGGCTTTGCTCTCGCGTGGACCAATCCCCTCTCTCGCCCAGATCATGAGGGCCGTGTCGGCCCCGCCCACCGACAGCAGCATCGCATCATCATTCGACCATCGCACATTTGTCACATTGGCACTGTGAGCCACGTACTTCTTAAACTTGGCAAACTGACCCTGTATAAAACAAAAAACATCAAGAAAATACTTTCTAATCGTTTTATGCATAAACCTCAAGACTTATACACTATTGTTCATTTATCTAAAGACAATAGCAAGAATGCATTAAATTGATCAAGAGTGACAGTAAAGACATTTATAATGTTACAAAGATTCTATTTCAGATTAATGCGGTTCTTTTCAACTTTCTATCCATCAAAGAATCATGAAAAATAAAAAGCATTACAGTTTCCAGAAAAATATGACTTGTTTTCAACACTGATAATAATCATAAATGTTTCTTGAGCATCAAATCATCATATTAGAGTGATTTCTGAAGGATCATGTGACACTGAAGACTGGAGTAATGATGCTGAACATTCAGCTTTGATCACAGGAATAAATTACACTTTACTGAATATTCATATAGAGAACAGATGATTTACATTATAATAATATTTCACTGTTTTTACTGTATTTTTGATCAAATAAACGCAGCCTTGCTGAGAGGAGACATTAAAACCCCCAAACTTTTAAATGATAGTGTACGAAGGAAGTGTATTTCACACACTTTTTTTTAGATTTGTGAATAATTTCAAATGTTTGCAGATGATGTAGAGCCTGACACTGTGATTTCCAGGTACTCACAGCTTTTATTTCACATTTTTTACTGTATTTTTGATCAAATAAACGCAGCCTTGCTGAGCAGAAGACGCTTCTTTCATAAACACTATAAAAAGTGGTGTGTAAGAATATATGTTGTGATCATGTGACCTTGCAGGGGAAGCTGAAGAGCTTGACGAAGCCGAAGTCGTCTCCGGTCGCCAGCAGCTTCTTGTCTTTGGTAAGTGAAGAGGCGTTGACGAAACTGAGCGTGGGCCAGACGCCCTCACAGGTGGAGCCCAGAACCGACGTCCATGTGGCCCATTCCATCTTCTCAGACTGAACACACACACACACACACACACACACGGTCACAACGCTGCACTTAGCCACGTAACTGGATGTGTGTCTAGTTTCTCTACCTCTAAACTGCTGATAGTTTGTCGTCTTCCTCGTGGAGCTTCGAAGAAAAGCTGCTCTTTGGCACCAGTGTTGACTTGAAGCAGTTTTCCTGCATTAATGCACACAAACATGTTTAGCTCCCTATACTTTTATTCCTTTCATTGATGGATTTCAGCAGCTTTTTGCTACCAAAGCAAAATTACCCATGTAAATGCGCATGCTTTCAGACAGGGTGCAAAACGAACACTCGCCAAATGTCAAAAGTTAGTAAAAACTGGCTTTGGCGAGAAAATGATCAGTTATTGGAACTGCAGTAAATTGCATGACTTATAATATACAGTACATGGTGACCTTCGTTGTTTGTCACTAATAAGCACTAAATAATCCCTTAAAGGGGTGGTGTAATGCCCTTTTCACAAGATGTAAAATAAGTCTCTGATGTCCCCAGAGTGTGTGTGTGAAGTTTTAGCTCAAAATACCCCACAGATATTTTTATACAGCATGTTAAAGTTGTCACTTTTTGAGGGTGAGCAAAAACAGACCGTTTTTTGTGTCTGTCCCTTTAAATGCAAATGAGCTGCTGCTCCCGGCACAGGGGGTGGAGTTTCAAGAGCTTGTGTGTGTGTTTGAGTGTTAGCAGCTCCGATTACCTCAGACACACACTGAAAATTTCATTGTAAGACAAAGATGGAGAGACTCTAGAAGAAGAGACAACATGTAGAAGCAACAGGACATTTCTGAATGGTTAGTTGATGAGTTTATGAAGCTGATGTGTAGTTATCTTCTAGTCATTGATTAGCATATTCTGTCTTGATAATCTATAAATCATGTTCAGGGGGCGGGGTTTATGTAAATACTAGGGTTGGTGATGTCACTAACCCGGGAGGAATGTGGTGTAGTCTCTACCAGCCGTTTGTTGTAGTCCTTAAAAAGCGATTTCTTTAAAAGCAAATATCTCCCTTTGCTCTGAACTTTGAGCGTTGTAACTTTGCAGATGTTGTTTATGATCAAACAGCAACATTACACACTAACTAAAGTTAGAAAAGTCAAATCATAATCAACCACTCCGTTAACTATAAGTATAAAAGATGCTATTTCCTGATATAAAAATAATGCAAACTACAGTTTTATGGCCAGCAAATTCTCACAGTTCAAAACATTATCAAAACAATGTATGTGTAGATTAATTTTTCCTGTTTCTCACTCATGGATTAAGTCATGACATGAAGATTGACATGAAGTTGCACATTATTGCTTGAATATATATTTGTTGGGTTTGCGAGGATTACCGCGCACGTCCCAGTCCACGTGTGTGATGCAGCTGGACGCTCCTTTACAGATGCCCACCCTCTTACTGGTCAGAACGTTATAAATGTCCACAAATGAGTCGTGGGAGGCCACGGCGAGGTATTTACCAGCATCTGCAAGACAAAAGCACGACAATATTACATCAATTACATGCTTTATGCAGCTATTATGTCATAAAACAAAATAATGTAATAGTAAATATATTATTATTATTAATTTTATATATAGTTTTAATAAAATAATATAAATAATATAAATAATATAATAAATATACTTTATTATTATAAATTATATAATTGTATTTTTTGTGTCAATATACAGTATATTATGTATATGTATATATAAAATTATATTTTATTATCAATTTATGTTTTATTTATATATATATATATATATATATACAGAGAATTTATATATATATATATATATATATATACATTATTTACTTTATCACTTAATATGTTAATATTAATTAAAAATAAAAATAAATAATATTAATTAATAGTAATTACTATTATTTTATTATCAATCATATATATATACAGTTAGGTCCATATCTATTTGGACACAGGCACAATTTTAGATTTTTTCAGGTATTTACCAAAAAATATTCAAGCTATAGTTATATAATGAAGATATGGACTGAAAGTGAAACTATCAGGTTTAATTTGAGGGTATTTACATCTAAACTGGAAGAAGGGTTTAGGAATTACAGCTCTTGAGAGTAGATGGTTACCTTGAGAGAACCTGATGTCAGAGATGATCTCCTTCCTGTGGTGAAAGGTCACCATGTCTTCCAGCGTGTCTGCATTCACCACCAGAAAGCTGCCGTCGTTTAGACCCACCGCTAAGGCTTTTCCGTCGGGGGAGAAGGCACAGCATCGGCCACCTACAAACACACACATCAGCACAATTAAATCGTGATGTTCAATTTGACCTGCAGTATTTGATTAAAATATTATGCCCCTTTTCACAAGATGTAATATAACTCTATGGTGTCTCCAGAATGAGTCTGTGAAATTTCAGCTCAAAATACCAGATAATTTATTAGAGCTTGTCAAATTTGCCCCTTTTTTAGGTGTGAGCAAAAACACGCGTTTTTCTGTGTGTCCCTTTAAATGCAAATGAGATTTAGCTCCGCCTCCGTTCAGAAGAGGGCGGAGTCTTTACACGAGCTTCAGAAACTCCAGCAATAACAGAACAGGCCAATCTCACTCATCCAGAATCCCAGAATCACCAGTAGCGAGTGCAGCCTTACGGAGAGACTCAGAAAGAGTTTCACTTTTAGACGTTTCTGAATGTTAGTGGAGAAATTTCTGTAGTTGTTGTGAGTTACTGTTTCTGGGGGATTTCAGTTGAAAATAAAATAAATTCACTGGGACTCTAAATAGTGTTCAGTGCTCGTCTCAACGACAGAACAGTTTCATGCTTTACTCAACTTTTGCCATTGCGTTAGAACTGGTCACTGTTGTCGCTCGTGAAAACAAATGTTGTGCTGTGTGTGCAAACGTGCAGATTAAGAGCCGGTAATATTATAATAAGATCCTCTTCATATGTCAGAAGGGGAGCGAAATCTGATCGGCTTATTTTTTGACATGCTTGCAGAGAAAGGCTCACCAGAACAAAGTTTTTCACATTTTTTGTGTTGGTAGAAGCACCGGGGACCCGATTATAGCACTTAAACACGGAGAAAGTCAGATTTTCATGATATGTCCCCTTTAAGTGTACAACCCTGCTTTTGATTTATTCGTCCAAATTCCGTGACATTCTGCGCCATTTTTATCACCGAGCCGAGCCGAGCTCGTCGGTCACGTCAAGTCAAGTCAAGTCAAGTCACGTCACATCACGGCAAGTCACGTCAAGTCATAAGTCATGTCATAAGTCATGTCATAAGTCAAGTCAAGTCAAGTCAAGTCACGTCACATCACGGCAAGTCACGTCAAGTCATAAGTCATGTCATAAGTCATGTCATAAGTCATGTCATAAGTCAAGTCAAGTCAAGTCAAGTCAAGTCAAGTCATATAACACAAGTCAGAAAATAACACAACAAAACACATTCTGTCTGTATTTTCCGCATAAATCATAGAGCCCTACCTACTGGCAGAAGGTTAGCTGTTACTGTATGGTGAGAGATCATCTACCTTTCTTCAGTTTCCGGACGGCCACCATTCGATGGTTGGCGGAGAGCTCCCAGATCCGCAGCGTTTTGTCGTCACTCACAGTGGCACAGATGGGCAGCAGTGGATGAGCAGCCAGACCCCAAACTTCCCCCTCCATATGACCCTGAAACACAATACACACAATATCCATATAAAGTTGCACATTTAAGGAGTCCTTCATAATGTCTTAATATATATATATATATATATATATATATCCATATGCAACACATAATAAAAGTAATTATGTTTGAAACTCTTACAAGTAACTAGGGAATACACAGACCAGTATATATGTATTTATTTACATAATTAAATATGATTTTCTTCATTTCTCAAACCAGATGGCACCAATTTGCCTTCCATGCATTGGATTTTAAATATATTTGCTCTATTTTAATTAAACTGTATTAATTGAAAATCACATGAATTATTTTTAACTTTTAACTTTAATTGGAATATTGCATAAAACATTTGCGAATAAAGCAGCGTTTCCATCCCCTGTGTGTAAGTGAACAAAATAGTCACTTCCTGGTGCAAAATCTCCGAAATAAAAATGGAAGTTGCTGCAATCGGGGAATAATCTGTGGCTCATTATCCTCCGTTATAAATGAGTTTGTCTCAGAGCGTGTGATGAAACGCGATAAACGCTCGTGTTCTCTTGCGTTCGGATGCTGGTGTTCGGGAACACAAGTCACGAGAGTCATGTGAGCTTTACTGTTGCTCATCAAGGGATTTATTTCCATCGTAGTTTATGTGCATGTCTTCTTGTCAGACTAAACTGAGCACATATGTTTTTTTTATTTTTATTTTTTTATACATTTTTGCGCATCTTGCTGTTTCTATCCAGTGTTTGTTTTTTATACAATATCCCAAAATGTGCATAAAAATAGGTGGATGAAACATGGCTATTATCATATTGAAGAAACCTGTTAAAAAGTTCAGCAAAGCTTTAAAGCTACAATATGTAATTGTTCCCGCCGCTAGGGCTCGCTAACCTCTTACAATAACAAAGGCGTAGGTTGATGACGCATAAGCAGAATTATGGAACTCGCCGTCATGCCGAAGGATCTAATAATGTTTATGGATGAGTGAATACACGGATGTTTTTAACATGACTGTGGTGTGAAGCAGGGCGCGAGTGCTAATGAGAGACAGATCTCAGCGCCACACGCGAGTCCTGCGGATATAAAGGAATGAGGACACTTCATTCTACTGAACTAACTTACCCGCTAGTGCTGAATAATACTCACACAGGGCAGTTTAATAATTAGCACCTAATTAGACGAATGAAGCTTGTGAGGAAACGCAGCGCTGTTTCACTTGCTCTACCCTATCACACTAAACTGTATTTGAGTGTGTTAAAGTTATAATGTTATTCTGTGTGTTAGTTTGTCTGTATGAGACTAGCCGTGAGCGAGATCAACTTTAGAATAACATACTGATAACATTCTAACAGTTCGTCATGTTGAGCTGTATAACATTGATTAGTTTTATGTACATTTGCGCGTCTCTGTCGAGTGGAAGTTAGCCGCGGACGCTAGCTCTCGGCATCTTGAAAACGCCACGCTGATATTGATCCTCGTTTTAGTTCTCCTTTTGTCCCAAAGTCCGCTTGCCATGATCCATAATGTTTGAACGAAACAACAACAGCGTGAGCGCGCCGCTAGACGTAACGCGGTTATCCACGTCTGTCGCCATGGTTACTACGCCAGTACGAGTGGAAACCAGGGATTGACAGGCGACAAGTGAACAGGGACGAGCCATTATTTAAAACTTAAAAGCCATTAT
>NC_138245.1:31162891-31197891 GCF_964197995.2 Scardinius erythrophthalmus | reverse complement strand
TCATGACGACTGTTTTTTATAACTCATCCTTTTAAATTATATTAAGCCTTAAAATTCTGCATAATTAAGGGCGTGGCCACTTTTGAGTGACAGGTGGATTCCCGCTGCTATGGTCATTGGTCATCATTAGCCGTTTGTCTGCTGTCTGTTAGCCGTCACGTTACCTCAGCTCATTGTCTGACTGTTAAAATAAATAAATTCGGGAGTGACGCTGCCAAGATGGCGACGGTCGGCCACGCCCACTTTAGGCTTCAAAAACGGTCTTCAGAAACCTACGGGTGACGTCACGGACACTACGCCCATATTTTTTACAGTCTATGACTTAAACCTACCAAAGTCCGTTGCCATGAGTTTTGGATTTTTGGCCATGAAGTTTTACGCATTACATCGGTTAATGGAAACGGCGTCATTTCGCAATGGTTTTTTTGTCGACATTAAGAAAAAAAACGCAAAAGTTTTGCGAATATCAGTAATGGAAACTCGCCTAGTGTTCGGCGAGTGAAATATATCTGTGTACCAGTTCAATACGTCATCAACTAGGCTTTATCGTTATTATCGTGGGAAGACTAATTCTTATCGTGAGGAGAATCTTTACCGGTATATCGCAAACGATAATATATCGCCAATCCCTAACGCAAGCGTCATATTAATTATTCACAATATTATACAGACAACTGGCATTAAAAGGAACATCTTTACCTGTGTGCAGCCAGAACTTGATGTGTTTCATTCCCACCGTGAGCAGTTTGTCCATGCGGAACGGGTTTCCTTTCACCACAAAGATCTTATCTTTATGTCCTCTATGGCACAGAGAGCGACAGATGTCTTTCGTGAGCAGCTCCGCTTGTTGCACACACTGTTTTAGCACTGAAAGGGTTTGTTTTACCTGGATTTGGCCAGTTTTTCGCCTTTTTTCCAGTCCCAGATGACTATGGAGTGGTCTTCGTCGATTCCCACAGACACTAGACTCTTTCCATCCGCTACATGGGACAGATTTTTCAAAGAGAAATAAGAGAACGTGACTTGAAAACGCATTAAAATCATCAAAAGTGACATTAAAGACATTTTTAATTCCATTTCAAATAAATGCTGCATGAAAAATGTATCATGGTTTCCACAAAATATATAAAATATCAAGCAGCATAAACTATTTTCAGCATCGATAATAATAAGAACCACTACAAATAATTGAGCATCATTTAAATAAAGAGATAATAAATCAAATAAATCATCATATTAGAGTGATTTCTGAAGGATCATGTGACACTGAAGACTGGAGTAATGATGCTGAACATTCAGCTTTGTTTAAGATTTGCATAAAAAAAGATGCATTGGATTACTTTGCTTAAAATAAGAACATTTTGAACTCAGATATTAAAAGCTTCTTATCAGATGTGAATGTATAGTGTGTGGAGTCTGACCTGTGAACTCTAGAGCACAAACCCCTCGCTGATGTTGACCCTTCAGGAGAGACAAACACTTCAGTGTCTGGATGTCCCACACATGGATGGCCGGATCTCGCCCCACCTGACACACACACACACACACACACACACACACACACACACACACACACACACACACATACACACACACACACACACACACACACACACACACACACACACACACACACACTTCAACATGTGCACGCTTTGTATGCTTTGCAGAGAAATGCAAACTGAATGCAACATGAATTAAAGCTGTTATCCTGACCCAATCCCATAGCGCAAAGCATCAGATTGTTTCCCAGACGTGTCTCACCTGTCCGGTGGCCGCGTAATCTTTCAGCGGGTGCACAGTGAGGCTCAGGATATCGTCGTCATGCCCGAGGTAAAAGCGCTGTGTGTGTTGCTGTCTGTTATACACCACGGCTACAGCCGCCACATGATACGCCACGTCTCCGGCCTGAGTGTAAAACAGATTATTCCTGCAGTCGCAGCCCCTGTACCTGAGACACACACACACACACGCAGAGAGAGACACGTCACATGACATGCGACCACTGGAGAAACTACATACATGCTGATAAACATGAAAAAAAATGCTTTTTATATATATTCATCTGAAAGTTAACACATTACATATACATACAATTAATATGTTCAACATTAGGCATTAACAAGCTACCATTTATCTAATTTGACATTAAAATTGATTCATTCTGTAAATATAAAATGTTATGTAATATAAAATATTTATATAATATAATATATAATACAAACCTTATAAAATATAAAAATATTTAGATTATATATAAGAAAAAGCTTATATTATAATCAGGGCTCCAGACTGCGACCAAATGGTCGCATTTTGCGACCAAAATTTGAGAATGTGCGACTGAATTTTACATCCAGTCGCACATGTGCGACCAGTAATTTTTTTTTTTACGTTAAACGTGGAAGGGGCGCGTCAAAGAATCCGGAATGTGTAGCAGGCCAATGAGTGTGAGAAGAATAGGGAATACGCTGATTTCACGCAGCCGCCATTTTGAAATCGAAAGCGAGGCTCCGGTGGGAAAAACCCCGGAAGTAAAGATAAACAACAATGCCTTTGGACTACCAACCTGAAGCTGCTGCCGCGATTTACACTTTTGGATGTTAATATCCAATATAGGATATGTATATAGTTCATTCCTGCTTCTTTTTTTACTTTCTGAATTATATAAAAAAATATTTTATTTATAAATGAATTTCACTATATATAGTCTAAAGTATGAAAGAAATGTATGTACAGTTTTAGAATTGACACAACATCATTAAACACAACAATACGCCATCGCATTCACGACTCTCCTGTGATTAAAGGCGACACTTCCGGTTTTCTTCCCACCGGAGCCTCGCTTTCGATTTCAAAATAACGGCTGCGTGAAATCAGCGTATGGCCACTGTAACTGGCTAATGTGTGGAGGGGGAGGGTCCTAGAGATAAGCGAGCGCGCGCAAGTTAAACGTCTGTGGGAAGGAGACGGAGACAAATATCAATGTCACGGACAGACCTATTTTTTTTACAGTCTATGGGACAGACACAGTCGGTCGGGTGATGATAAAGGCCTGAACCCACTATTTTCGGGAAGACTGGCTACGAAAATTCAGCTGGTTGAGGTACTGTAAGTAAGGTGACGAACTCCATGAGCTGCGAATGTTGCAGTCGCTACCCCAGAACTACGGGGAAATAGAAGTTTGCAGGCACTTCGCAGTTTAAACACAAAACGCATCTCAGCCTCAAGCAGAGTATTCCGTGACATGTTATTAAATAAAATGAAAAAAAACTGCGCTGCGCTACTCATTTCTACTTCATAGACCGTTTAATAGTTCGAACCAATAATAGACAGCGCAGAGCTTCTCTCGCCAGTCGCGGGCCAATCGCGATCACGCGAAACAGTTACATCGTGGAGATCCAGTGAAGAAATCCATTGAGTTCGCGACAGAATTAATAACATTGCTGCGAGATCCAGTGAGAAACATTCAGATTTGACGCAGAATTCTCTGTTATAAACCATATATCAGATCAAACAGCGCTGACGTGGAAACCAGGAGAAACATGTGCAATGAACGAACAAGTTATAGAAGGCTTTAGGTCCACAGATCAGCAACATTCACCATGGATTTAATGTAGTAACACCACTTACTGTAACTATGGTATATTGTGTTTATAACAGTAGCCTACACATCTTTTTCCAGCACTTGAAAACTATAATATCATATTTAAATGTTATTTTTAATGTGTTGACCAAAACATTTTTTGTTCATCCTTTAAAGATTGTCCCTATTTATAAAACTAAAAGTTTCAAGAAGTAGGAAAACTCACACTTATTTAAAAAAGAAAAGAAAAAAATATTAAATTACTATTGTAAACATAGCTGCAGAGGACGCTTATTGGCTATTTTCACTCCCTAATATCTATTTTGTCACTCATTTTGCTTTTGAATTATTAAGACATTATGAATGATAATAATTAAAGTTAACTTTATCTATACACCTCAAATTTAGCTCAGTGCTTTGCTTTGTCATCCCACAGTGCTACCAAATACTTTCTGTAGAACTTAGTGCCGCTGCCCTCAAATGTTAGTCTGGAGCCTGTGATCTTAAAATAAAACTGCACCATTTCTGCACGTTAAGGCTATTTATTATCAAAGCATTTGTCAGTAATACAGTTATTTTGGGGGAAAATGTGAATAATTGCATTGTAAGATGATTTAAGGTGCGCCCCTAAATTTTCTGCTTGTGCTCCTAAAATTTTAAGTCAGGGGCTACAGCGCTCCTAATAAAAAAAGTTAGTCAGGAGCCCTGATTATAATATAAATATATAAATATTATATAGATAGTATGAGTATATATTATATATTTTTTTAATATGTATAATTTATAATTTATGGATTCATTAAGTAAATACAAAAGTATATATCAATTAAACAATCAATTATGAAATATACACGTGAATAAACAGATTGAAAATTTATATGTTTAACTTTGTTAATTTTTTGTTAATTTTTGCTAACATTTATCTAATTTGACATTAAAATGGATTTATTCTGTAAATATAAAATCATATAATAAAATACTATATATATATATATATAATTATATTTAATATATAGATTATATATTACATAATATATGTTTATTTCTAAATTGTGATTTATGCATGACATTTTATATTCTAATTTTTATTATATGTATATATATATAAATTATATATTGAAAAATACAATATATATTAAAATATAAAAATATTATGAGTATAAATTAGGTAAGGGATAATGTATAGTGAGCCGGTTGTTATAGTGAATAACAACCCCGACAGGCTGAACGGGATCCCGACGCGAAGCTATACATTATCCCGCTTATTACACGGCTACCTACAAAATAAATAAATAATTTGACACAAATTATTTATTTAAAAAGGAGTTTATTGATTTAAAAACGATTGTATTGCTTCCGCTAAAGAAAATAGTCCGTTCCGCGTCCATAGCAACGCACTGTTTTTCATGGCAACGGTCTGTTATACTTCGCAGCGGTCTGATATCAAGAAATAACAGACCGCATTCTACATTGGAATTCAGCCAAGCCATGTAATAATATAATATAATCAATGGATAAAAATAGAAATCCTTAATGTATATATATATATATATATATATATACATATATGTTTAATTTTTTTAATTATTAGTATTTTTATAAGTAATTATATTTATAAATTTGGATTTATACATATATATATATATATATATATATATAAAACATACATATAGAAATATATTATGAATTATATATAAAAAATTCTAATACATAAATAATATGAGAATATATTGTATATTATAATTTTTTAATAAGTATAACAAAAAAATCACTGTATAAAAATCTAAATCATATAAACAGATTTAGATCGGGTGAGTGGGTCACAGATGTGGACACACACTGCTGATGTCAAACACATGATGAGGTGTGCAGTGATGTACCCGTGGACGAACTGCAGGCGTAACCCCTCGTCTGGAGCTTTCTGCCTCTTCAGAGATCCGGCCAGTTTCTTCTTGAGCTGAGGAAGATCTTCCTTATACACCTGAGGGCGGATCAGGACAACAGTTACTGGGAAAATCCGCACGCAACACTTTCAGAGATTCAAGCATGAAGGGCAACAGTAGGGAAGCGTCCAGCCAATCAGCTGTGAAAATAATGAGGAACGGGATTAAAGCAGCGGAGCATGTGTGTTACATAACACCCTCATTCTTGCCTGACGCTCGTAGTTCATCTGGGCTTCCTGCTCGATGTCTGAGTCCAGTTCGGGAACGTCGGAGAGGTCGGAGTCGGATTCGCCGCTGTTGGAGTCGGCGTAACCCTCTGTGAACGGAAAACACTGTCAAAACTCCAAATTATAAGAAGAAATCGTTAGAAAGTGCAATTTTTGAAATATACTTGAGAAAGATAAAAAAAAAATTTGTTCAGGACATCTTATTTTTTTATTAAGAAGAAAATGTGGGTTTTAATGTTATCTAATTGATGCCAGTAGTTTTTGACTGATCAACGAAAATTATAAGAAGAAATCGTGATAATGTTCCTAAAGTGCAATTTTTGAAACATACTTGAGAAAGTTCTCAAATATTCTCAATTTTTTTATTAAGAAGAAAATAACAGGTTTTGGTGTTATCTAATTGATAAAAACTCGCTGATCAACTGATCAATTGTTTTTCGCTGTCTGCAGATTACAGTAATTATCATGATATGATATGATAATACTTAATTGTCCGAAAAAAAATTCTTGCATCACAGTATCTAAACATATTCACAAACTATGTTCACAATTACTAAACAAAAAATTAAATAAAAAACATTACAAAGATATAAGCATTCACACTATTTTAGTCATATAAGTTATTCTAACTTGTAGAGGTTATTTATGATGATTTTAAAAACATCAATTTCATTTTGTCTTTAAATTTTAAATGTCTTTGTCTAAAAATAAGAACATTCTAAAATGTTTTTGAGAATACAAAATATCATTAACTTTTATGTTAGAAATTTTTTGAATTTTATTTTAGTTAGAATTCTATTCTGTTTCATCTTAGTCTAAACTTTCAAAATATTTATTTGCAAATGTAAAAAAATAAAAATGCAACATTAAATATTCAATACTCATTTCAATTACACTTTATTTTAAGGTGTCTGTGTTACTTTATATTTAAAGCCCCCCTGTGGTGAAAATCCAGCTTTTAATGTAGTTTATGTGTGTATGTGGTGTTTTTAATCTGCTTTAACTGCTCAGACACACGCTTTGAAATCGCTGGTGTTTCTGACGTCACAAACTACCTTGTAAACCAATCAGATCAACGTGTGATCGTCAACCAGTGGATCTCTGAGCTGAGTGAGTGAAGGCGGGGCTCTAGTCATTTGCATATTCATAGAACCGCGCATACTAAATGAGGCAAGGGTGTCGAGTTACATTCAAGATATTTTAAGAACATAAGGAAAAAACACCTAAATATGTAATTTTGGTGATCAAAAATGAGTTTTAAGGGATACAATTATTGACTACAGGGGGCTTTAAGTATAATAATTAACTACATGTACTTACTATAGGGTTAGTTGCATGTAATTATGCATAATTTATAGTTATTACTACATTAACTACATGTAAAATGTGTAACAAGGACACTGTAAAATAAAGGGTAGCACTTTACAATAAGGTTCTTAGTTAACATTAGTTAATGTATTAACTAACATCAACTAATTATGAGCAATACATTTGTTACAGTATTAGTTAATCTTTATTAATGTTAGTTAATAAAAATCCAGCTGTTCATTGTTTGTTCATGTTAGTTCACAGTGCATTAACTAATGTTAACAAGATTTTAATAAAGTATTAGTAAATGTTGAGATTAACATTAACAAAGATTAATAAATGCTGTATTGTTCATGCTAACGAATGTAGTTCACTAATGTTAACTAACGAACCTTATTGTAAAGTGTTGCCCTCATTTCTATTGAGTTTAAGGATTAGATCACCTTGCAACAGTGGCTCCAAAACACCATTCATGACTCCTTCCGGCAGAAACCTCCACTGAAACACGGAGTGATCCGCTCCGCCCGTGCTCAGCACCCACTGCAGGTCATGTGACCAGCGCACATTGGTCACATGGGCCGAGTGGCCGATGTATTTCTTGAATTTGGCAGCTAAAAGAATCAGAATTGTTAGCGCACACACTGGATTATTTGTGCTTGGATCACAACGGGATAAGTCTGGATAACTAAAGTAAAGCAAAGTAAACATTATAAACCGGCTCAAGCTGACCTTTCTTAAGACACGGGAATCTGAAGAGCTTGACGAGGCCGAAGTCGTCGCCCGTCACCAGAACGGCACTGCTGTAATTGGCGTCCACAGAATTGATGTCATTGACGTTGGAATATTTAGGCCAGATGCCGTTCACCTCCGGCCCGAGAACACAAGTCCAGGTCATCCAGTGGATTCCTTTGGCTTCCTCCTTCGGCAGGAACTTACCGGCTAAAAACACGGAACAATGGATCATCTTCAATTACACTGTAGTCAAGTCTCCTTCATTTATACAGCGCTTTTAACAATACAGACTGTTTCAAAGCAGCTTTACAGTGATAATAGGAAATTAAAGTAACAGAGATTAATTTGGCTTTAATCCAAAAGCATCTCCTCCTCTTCCTCTTTCAATGTGCAAAATGTGTTTGAGTCGGACAGATCAATACTGTACAAAGAACATCAAATAAATGTAGTCTTTTCTGTTCACCAAATGCTTTTTAATGTTCGATATCGCTTCAATGCAAATGAACAAGCGCGCCGTTATTTGTTGTGTAGTGACGTGTGTGTTCAAGTTAGCCAGATATGAGCAATTTCTGCATAATACACTGTATTTAATACATGTGACCCTGGACCACAAAACCAGTCACATGGGTAATTTTTTTAAATTGAGATTTATACATCATCTGAAAGCTGAATAAATAAGCTTTCCATTGATGTGTGGTTTGTTAGGATAGGACAATATTTGGCTGATATACAACTATTGTAAATCTGGAATCTGAGGCAAAAAAAGCAAAACATTGAGAAAATCTCCTTTAAAGTTGTGCATTTATGTTCAGGATTATGCAGCATTCACTCACAGAAATACATGTTTTATATATTTACAGTAGGAAATTTACTAAATATCTTCATGGAACATGATCTTTACTTAATATCCTCATGATTTTTGGTATAAAAGAAAAATCTATAATTTTGACCCGTACACTGTATTGTTGGCTATTGCCACAGATAAACCCGTGCGACTCGAGATCCAGGGTCACATATATGATGACTCACAAGTTGAGTATTTGCGCTAAATCTGCACAGATTTGTCTTAAACGAACTTCACCAGCAAAGTGAGTAAACATAGTAAACATAGTTGACAGGTGTTCATCGACATTATCACAAAAATATGAACTGTTTTCAACATAATCAGAAATGTTTCTTGAGCAGCAAATCATCATATTAGAATGATTTCTGAAGGATCATGTGACAGTGTCTAAAGTGTCTCTGTTAATCTCAAACCCTGTGTATAACACTGAAAACATGAAGCGTTGTGTCATAAATGGCGTGTGAAGGATCTTACTTGGCATCCTGTAGAAGAACCGTTCTCCAGCGCCATCGTTGGTCTGCAGGAACCGGCTGTCCACGGACCAATCCAGGTGCGTTATGAAGCATGTGGACTTGTTGCACTCCCCCACTTTTTTATAGCGTTGGGCCACAGCGTAGATGTCCACAAACCCGTCGTTGGAGCCCACGGCCAAGTAAGATCCATCGGGAGAGAACTTGAGCTCGTGAATGACCTCCTTTCTGTCCTTGATGTGGACCACCTCCGTCATGTCCCTTAGACAGCAGGAGAAACCCTCAGCTTCTGCATGTGCATCTGAAATAATGAAGTGTGGTGATCTACATTCAGTTACCTGACCCGGAGAACAGTGAAAGAGCCGTCCTTCATGCCGAGAGCGAGCTGGGAGCCGTCGTTGTTGAAGGAAACACTGCGGACGGCCTCTTCCATGTTGCAGCGAGCGATTAATGTGTGTTCGGATAAACTCCACAATCTGACGGCACAAACAACAGGCTTTCAGATGAAATTAACCCAATACCACCTCTGTGCCCCCATACCACATCGTCCTCTTATTTATATATATATTGTTATAGATTTTTACTATTTATGTACCTGTATGTATGCATGCAAGTATGTATGTATGCATGTATGTATGTTCGTATGTATGTATACAGTATATATACTGTATATATACATATATATACACATGTATAAATTATATATTTTTTATTATCTTCTCTATCTTCTTATATATTCTTTTATTATCTTTATTATCTTATTCCTTTTTTATCACATCTTTGCTATTGCTATATATATATATATAGTATATAAATAATGAGAATTGTTCAACATATATATTAGGAAACGTATAATAGAGATATACACATACTCAACACAATTTTACACACACACTTCACATAATTACACGTACATCCCTTCTGTTTTATGTGTTTTGTATTGATGGTATCGTCTAACTGTATTCTGCTTTAATAATAAAAAAAAGGTTAAAAAAATGGAAGAAAAGTAATTTATCAGAGACATAGTGAAAGATGAAAATGAAAAGGGAAAACCCCAAACATCACATTTCTAGCTCCGTTCTACAGTGTGAGCTGATGAGGAATAGAGGGAATGCTCTGGACTGACCGCACGGATCGATCGTCGCTGCCTGTGACGGCCAGAGGTTGTTTGGGATGCAGGTCGAGTGCCCAGAGTTCCCCTTCTGAGTGACCCTGCATGATCAACAGCGGCTTATCTCGCTCTCGCACCATCACCTCGAAGATCTCGCTGTCCTGAGTTCCTGCTAGGATCCGGTCCGCTCTCCAGCACACACTGCGGATGGACAGACCTGGAAGAGAAAGAGTCATTCAGGGGTGTGTTTCCCCAAAGCATCGTTAAAGTTCCATCGTTATCAGCAGTTCAACGAGTCGGTGTTTCCCGAAACTATAGTTCCAACGAACATTCGTTAAAAGTTGTGTGTCTGAACGACAGATCTCGACCTGTGGTTAGAAGAAGAGTTTCTAGATTGCATGACATATGCATGACATTCAGTGCAACCTGTGTCTTTTATTTAGAATACATACAAATGTCATTTACGTCTTTGAGTTTGTCAAGAGATTTAAAGCGTCGTTTTTGAAGAGTGCGCATGTGCGAACGTCCTCAAGTGCGCGAGAACGAGCCTATGATTGAACCTGGAAATAAAGCAAAATAACTGAGAAAAATGAGAAATAGTCCTCAGATGCCATGTCTGTAATGTATAGCAAAACATCTAGTGTTAATTCGATCTCAAACAGATTCATTACAGTTTTTCTCGATTGCTTAAACACTATAACCAGGCTTTTGAACTAAAAATTCAAAACCATAATACCATTTATCAAAAAGCACACCCATTTCACTAAACTATAAACACTATTCCCTGTTTTGACACATGAGTCAAATTTGTTGAACTGTCACTGCAAAACTCTACACACAAATCCCTTCATTTCTCATTGCCTACACCATGTTGTCATGTATAAAGCACTAGCACTCAATATTGTTCGCTCGAGTCAGCACAGCTTCAGCTCAGTTAGCACACAATTACCCAAGTGGAAACACTAAGAGTCAAAATTGAACACACATCAATCAGAACCTTCAATAGATATATAAAAGGGCCCAGATCAGTTTATTGAGTTTTGGAACAATGGATCCAGAAAGACATGAAGGAAGAGATCGAGGAGGGATAAGGAGGAGGAGGAGGAAGGGCAAGAAGACAAGCAGTCTCAGATGAAATTCAAGCCACTCTAGTTGCCCATGTCTTTATCAAAGGTATGACTATGAGGGAGGCTCGGCTACGAGTAAGGCCAAATTTGAGTTGCTTTACCGTCGCCTCGAGAACCTTCAGGGAGGTGTGGTGGCAAACAAAATTATATCACTGAATAAGAAAGTGACACAGTGTGTGACAGTGAAGGGAGGGCATCCTTCATCCTTTATAGTCTTGACTCCCAGAATGTTATCTTTCTAGGCCAATGATGGTATTTGGAACATTCTTAGATGTGTTCATTATTGTCTCCTTGAGTGGAGGCCCTCCTGTCACCTACCAACACTATTTACCATTCCAATACACTTCCATATTAGAATAAGGTTTGTGTGTGCTCTTTCACTGTCATATGATGGTCACACACATCTTACAGTAAATATGAAAAAAAAAAAAAAAAAATTTGAGAGAAAAAAAAAGAGTAAATTTTTTTGTGTGTGTGTGTAGTACATGAATGAATAAAAATGTGCCAATGTATCCATTGGTTGTGTCTTTTGTGTTCATCATGTGAAAAGGTTTGTGAGGGGGGGACCACAAGCAACATAACTTACCAGTTTTTGAAATGTTGTTTTGAATTTATTGCACCAGTGTGTTAGACTATGTTGTAGTGTGTGTGATTTTGAGGGCTTGTGTGTCCTGTCTGAGGCAAAAGTTTGGTTTTTCAGCAAGAGTGAATGGTTTTGAGCGTAGAGCTTCATTTTGACCTGAAAATAGGATGTTTGGGGAATTGGGTGAGACGTTATGGATTTGTGTTTACAGTTTTGAGAATATGAGGCATAGTTTCAAGAAATGTGTTTAAGCAATCGAGAAAAACTGTAAAAGAAGTTATCACTCCATCACATGCGTGACATCATTAAGTAACGTGGCTGAATTACCAATTTGTGACAATATGGTTTCGGGAAACAGTCGTGACTAGCTAGATGATTTCTTCAACGATGCATCGCTCTATGATAGTGAAGCACGAGTAACGGCGTTATACGGGAAACACACCCGTTTAGTCACAGAAATCCTGAGATCCAAGAAGCCCATCGTTATGCTGAGACTGAGATATCTGGTCACCGGATAATATGAGGTTTGGGATTTATGATTTATAGCTTTAGTCATGGCAGGCGCCACATTTAATTTTTAACAACTTCTATAGCATCTTCCTTAAATACGTCCATGTGACATTGGGTTCAGGAGTCTTATCCAGCTTTAAGGAGCATTCTGGGATTAGGACCAGCTCAGTGTCCCTCAGTTTGCAAAAACAAGCAGATGTGAAATAATTATTTTAAAAATCTGGATCATCTTTGATATTGTGATATTGTGGTTGTATTTTAGAGTCATTTGTAAAATAAATGACTTGAATTATATCAACAATATTCAGTTGAATAAATATTATTCATCTGTTTTAGGATTTATTTTTATGCGATTTTTTAAAAATGGATGACTTAAAATATATTTATGATTTGTTTTTGGATTTGGATCTGTTTTAGGATTTTTTTAGAGTGATTTTTAAAAATGGATGACTTAAAATATATTAATGATATTTAAATATATAAATAACATTCATCTGTTTTGGGATTTTTAGAGTCATTTGTAAAATAAATGACTTAACCTATATTAATAATATTTAATTATGTAAATAATATTGATCTGTTCTGGGGATATTTAGTCATTTGTAAAATAAATTACTTGAATTATATTAATAATATTCAATTGTGTAAATAATATTTATCCGTTTTAGGATTTATTAAAAGTCATTTTAAATTATATTAATAATATTCAATTATATAAATAATATTCATCTGTTTTAGGATTTATTAAAAGTCATTTTAAATTATTTAAATTATTTTCAATAAGTTTGCATCTGATAAATTTTCTGCATCAAATCAACCTTTTACTAAGGAGAAAAAATAGAGATTGTTGACAAAGAAAAACACAGAATTGAAACCACTAACAGCAAACCAGAAGTTTATCCACCGAGAAAAAAACCCTTACAACTCAAATTATTTTTTTCATGGTGCGATTAATATAAGCAGAAAATACAAGCTTCACACTCAAAGGTGGTTTGCTGGTGTTTTCAGCAGGGCAGAATTTAATTGGCTCGTTAACTGAGTGTAAAACCCCCGAAACTCAAGCGATACGGCTGAATAACTCAAAAACATGCCATATCCAAAGTCTAAATTGGACAAGCCAGCAAAATGTCAAATAAACAAACTCAGCATGGATCGTTTGCCTTCGATTCACACTTTGGGAGAACTATGTCTATACTGGACGTGTTTAAACTAAAACAGACCCAAACGAGTCAATAGTCATCGTCTAGTGAGAGTATATAAATATATGAAATGAATGTGGAGAGATGAGAATGCTTAAGTTCATGTGGAGATCTCAGGCTGTGATTGTGGGATGTGAGATTACTGGGCTGTGTTTCTCTCAGACTCTCAGCTAAACTTTATATGAAGCATATGAAGAAACGTTCTTTCCTGCAGGAAGCATTAGGCGAGGTTTGTTAAATCTGCAGAGATTTTGGTTTCAGACTGACCAGACCTGATCGTTTGTTATCCCACCCAATTATCTGACAGTGTTCTGCTGGGAAACCGGTGACGGCTTCATTACTACAAGACTTACATCCACTGAAAACACTGTCACTCGGGCCGTATAAGCGCAGGCGATGTTTCCATGGTGACTGCATCCCTTATAGACTGGCTTTCCCATATGGAGTCAAATCAATCTCTTCCTGTTTAAAACCGTCTGCTTTATTGATCAGATATTGCATTTGTAATCTAGATCACTGAATGCAATTTCCTTGAAAAATGGTCAATTATGGAAGATGCATTTGTGGTTTGTTGCATGAAACCCCATGATTCTCACAAACGGAATCACAGAATCCAGGAATGACGCAGAATGTCACGGAATTTGGGCAAATTTGCATTAGTAGATGAACAGTAGGGTGAATGTGTGAATATTAAAGCACAGAATCTCACAGGTCTTTACAATAACCCATCAAAATAAAAGTTTGGTTTAACTTATAATAATAATAACAATACCCTTTATGAAAACATTATTTTTTAAGGAATATCACAGTTGTTAAACAGTAAACCTCTGTTGTGCAGCAATTTGTTTGCCAAAAATGAAAGTTTTAATTACTTTAATTTTTTATTAAAAATCAATTAAATTGATAAATTAGCAGTCATTTGATTACCATTGTTTTTGATAATAAATTTGTATTAAATCATCATTAAAACTTCAGAAAAAAGGGCACTAGTATTGCAAAAATTTAAAAAATTTTAAAAATAGTATTGCTAAAATTTAATAAACTATTAAATTCTTAAAGTTTTATGAATTCAATTGATTAAACATCCTTTTTGATTATTAAAATGTATTAAACCATTAAAAACAGAATCATCTTTCAATGAGATTACGTAATGTGTGTCGCATCACAGCTAGAGCAAGACCAGCATCTGTGGTTAAAAAGTATATAAATGTTTATTTAGTTCTAAAATGTCCGCTGGTTTGTCTAGATGAGACTCTTATTCCTCGGCTGGATCGTGTCGAGACTTTGAAGCTGCACTGAAACTCACATCTGGACCTTCAATCCGTTGGACCCCATTGAAGTCACTATATGGAGAAATATACTGGAACGTTTTTTTTCTCAAAAACCTTCATTTCTTTTCCACTGAAGAAAGAATTGTTTATAATTTAAAATATATATTTTTTTATTCTGAAGTGAACTAATCCTTTAAACTACTTCACAATCCATGATATGTTTGCTTTAAAGTGATGTTTTTACCTTTATAACCCTGTTCTGCCTCCCTGAGGTCGATCTTGGTGATGGGTTTGAAATCCACATCCCACAGCCTCACACATCCATCACGCCCACCGGTGGCGAAGCCTTCTTCACACGAATGCATGCTGAAGATCCCAGCCTGAGAAACAAGAAGAGTTTACAAACAGGTCTGAACCGTCGACATGCGTTGATGCTGATTTCACTTATGTTCCCGTCTTCACTTATGTTTATGTTGTTGCATTCACTAATGTTGCTGATTTCACTAATGTTGCTGATTTCGCTAATGTTTATGCTGCTGCATTCACTAATGTTGCTGATTTCACTAATGTTTATGCTGCTGCATTCACTGTTTATGTTGCTGCTTTCACTAATGTTTATGCTGCTGCATTCACTAATGTAGCTGATTTCACTAATGTTTGCTGCTGATTTCACTAATGTTGCTGATTTCACTAATGCTGATTTCACTAATGTTTATGTTACTGATTTCACTAACGTTGCTGATTACACTTATGTTTATGTTGCTGATTTCACTAATGTTTATGCTGCTGACTTCACTAATGTTGCTGATTTCACTAATGTTTATGCTGCTGACTTCACTAATGTTGCTGATTTCACTAATGTTTATGCTGCTGACTTCACTAATGTTGCTGATTTCACTAATGTTTATGCTGCTGATTTCACTAATGTTTATGCTGCTGATTTCACTAATGTTGCTGATTTCACTAATGTTTATGCTGCTGCATTCACTAATGTTGCTGATTTCACTAATGTTTATGCTGCTGCATTCACTAATGTTTATGTTGCTGCTTTCACTAATGTTTATGTTGTTGATTTCACTAATGTTTATGCTGCTGATTTCACTAATGTTTATGCTGCTGATTTCACTAATGTTGCTGATTTCACTAATGTTTATGCTGCTGACTTCACTAATGTTGCTGATTTCACTAATGTTGCTGATTTCACTAATGTTTATGCTGCTGATTTCACTAATGTTGCTGATTTCACTAATGTTTATGCTGCTGACTTCACTAATGTTGCTGATTTCACTAATGTTTATGCTGCTGATTTCACTAATGTTTATGCTGCTGATTTCACTAATGTTGCTGATTTCACTAATGTTTATGCTGCTGCATTCACTAATGTTGCTGATTTCACTAATGTTTATGCTGCTGCATTCACTAATGTTTATGTTGTTGATTTCACGGTTTATGTTGCTGATTTCACTAATATTCCTGATTTCACTGATGTTTATGTTGCTGATTTCAGTAATGTTGCTGATTTCACTATTTCACTAATGTTTATGTTGCTGAATTCACTAATGTTGCTGATTTCACTAATGTTTATGTTGCTGATTTCACTAATGTTGCTGATTTCACGGTTTATGCAGCTGAATTCACTAATGTTTATGCAGCTGAATTCACTAATGTTGCTGATTTCACTAATGTTGCTGATTTCACTAATGTTTATGCTGCTGATTTCACTAATGTTTATGCTGCTGATTTCACTAATGTTGCTGATTTCACTAATGCTTATGCAGCTGATTTCACTAATGTTGCTGATTTCACTAATGTGTATGCAGCTGATTTCACTAATGTTGCTGATTTCACTAATGTTTATGCAGCTGGATTCACTAATGTGGCAGGTGCAGGACACAAACGACCATTGACCATCTGACCGCAGTGAACGATCATATAGCTGACATCTGGTGTGTATATGGTGGGAGAGATGGTGTGTGATGTGTGAAGAGATTCACTCACTCCGTGCGCTGCCTGTATGGTTCGCGTCAGATTCAGTCCTTTCCACACGTAAATGTCTCCGTTAAGAGCTCCTGAATATGTCACTTCATCTTTCGCCGTTGCCAAGCACAGGATAGTTTGCAGGTCCCCCGTCTTTCCAAAAATCCCTCGTTTTGGTGTCAATGCATTGCCACATAATGTCCAAAACTATGAGACAAAAGAATAATGATCCTCTGAAAAACAACTTTTAATCACCATATCAAGCCTTAAAGTTACATGTTAATCTGTATTTAGTGTGTAATGTTGCTGTTTGATCATGAAAAAGCTCCAGTTCTTCTCTATATCAGTGTCAGTCTTTCTGAACTTCTGAAACGCCTCCATTGTAGTCTTGAGTTTCTTCCGGGAACGAACACGTCATAATATTCCTCATTATAATAATTCATACGCAGAATAAAGGGGCGGGGCCTGGTTGAGTTAGTAGTGTGTTAAACTGGCGGTTATGATAAGGGGCGGGGCATTTCCCAAACACACTCGAAGCACTCGACCAATCATAACACACTGCTCCAACCGACCAATCAGAGCACAGTGTGCTTTTCAGAAGGAGGGGCTTCATAGAGACAGGAAGTAAACAGAGCGTTACTGACAGACTGGGAAGAGAGGAGCCGCAACAATGGAGAATATGAGGAGAATAATCAACATTCAAGCAGGAAAACCTGTTCTAGTAGAGCCTAGAGCACAATATGACCTCTTTAAAATATAGTGCAGAGTACTAAATTTGACAGAATTTTCACTTTTGAGAGTACTCCTTAAGTTTTTCAGTATGTTAATGCATTTTTTGATGTCTATGAAAAACATTGCATCTGCAGTAAAGACAAAAACAACAAAGGAAATAACGAATAAATTACAGCATCTTTCCGCTGATGCCTCATTTATTTCTTTCCGAGAGCGCAGGAATCATCTTGGGTTGGAATGAACTTGTCTCAGGGGTTAGACTCACTTTAATGTGCTTGACTCCGCAGCTCACCAGCCTGTGCAGCACAAACGGGTCCCAGGAAATATCAAAGATCTGAAACCGCAGCACAAAGAGGTGGAATAAACACGTCAACACCTCCACAACATTAGCACCAAACTTGATCACACAGAATAATCATAATCAATGCACAAACAAACATGTACTAGGTAGTGCATGACGTTTTTGAAAAATCCCTAACCATTAGCATGAGCAATAATTACAGTGATGCTTGCTAATTCGCTAATAATTTAACAATTTACAATAAGAACAATGCATGAAGCCTTTTATCACCTTTATTTTTCTTCTGTCCTTAATTTTAAACTATGCATTTTTCTTTTAGATAGTCTGATTCCTTCACTATTATACTGATAAATTGTACAGCTTGAATGCATAATACACAAACAATGATGCACTAGGTATTGTATGAAGGTTTTGAAAAATCCCTAACCATAAGTATGAGCAATAATTATAGTCAAGCTCGCTAATTAGCCTATAATTTAACCATTTAATTACAACAATACATGAAGCCTTTTAATCAACATGATTATTCAATAATAAACTATGCAATTATATTTCAAATAGTCTGATAAATTATACAAATTGAATGCAATGCAAGTTGCTTTAGATAAAAGCATCTGTCAAATGCATACATTTAAATGTAAAGGATTAATGTACAAATGCAATAAGAACAATGCTCATCATTTATCTTTCAAACAGTCTGATTTCTTTATTATTGGCATTTATTATCTGCAAATAAACATAAGCAATCCTGTTGCTCAAACCGTAGAGCTTCATGTGTTTAAATCCCAGGCAGGGAATGCATGAACTGATATACTGTATACCTTGAATGCAATGTAAGTGGCTCTGCATAAAAGCATCAGCCAAATGCATAAATGTGAAATGCAAAATATATAAATTACAAATTGCTTTTATATTCCATCGGCAGTTTAGATTTTGGCAGTCGTGCCAGTGCAGTTGTTGAGCTGGAACAGCAGAGACACACACACACACACACACACACACACACACACACACACACACACACACACACACACACACACACACACACACACACACACACACACACACACACACACACACACACTCACACACAGAGCTGCAGGGTTTTAATGGCACCTTAGGGAGTTTTCTGGTGTCTGTGGATCTTCACTAAGCTTTTCTGTCATCTCAGCTGTGCCTTCAGCCTGTGTGTGTGTGTGTGTGTGTGTGTGTGTGTGTGTTTCAGATTAGAAAACATACTCTATCTGTCAGTTCATGCATTGAAATGCTCCTCTGTATTGAAACATAACACAATAAGTTATTCATAACGCTCTTAACAGTTATCCATTCACATCACTGAGGTGTTGCATCTGTTGCTATGGAAACAGTCATACCATGTGTGAACCATATGCGCTTTTTAAACTTTGTGCACTAGATCTTTCTGGCATTATAAATGAAATGCTGGACTGATATCGGCACCGAAGGTCAGTGCGTTCTGTCTTACCCTATCAGAATGTCCCGTGGCGGTGGCTAAGACACGCCCTTTTTTCCAGTCCCAGACGCACACCGTGTTTTTGGCATCAAGCCCCACCGAAGCTAAACGCTGATTATTCAAATACAAATGACAGGAGAAAATAAGCAGTTAGAAGCAGTTACTAAATATGACAAAAACATGTTCAACTGGTCAATGATTATGTTAGTCTCATTATACAAAAATATTTGAGAATGCCACACCTGACCAATCAGAATCAAGTATTCCAGAGAGTCATTATAGGGGCTTTCACACCGGGTAGTTCTAGGAAATAGCCATCATGCTGGTTCCCTGAGAACTAATGGTTCCCCAAGGAACGTTTTCCTGGTTGCATTCGGAGGAACTCTGAAGTGACGTAAGCCGCTTGTTGTTGTGACTTTTATTTTGACGGCGCTGAGAACGCCAGCCAGCTCTGTGTTCATTAGTTACGATCTGTCTAACACTCCTGTCTAACACATTATTAGATAGAACTGTTATACATATAAAGTAGACAGTAATGAAGAGTTATTAGCGTATGGCGTGTGTTGATGTCCAGTATTGCTGAGCAGAAATACATGATCATGTTTCTCTTGGTCTCCTCAAAGCTGCGTTGGATTTTCTCCTCAGTGTAAAAGGGTCCATCTATCACTGTTTTACATGTTCGTAGAGTTAGTTTGTGGAGTAAATATATAGGCTATAATCTGTGTGTTTACACAGCCTTTTTAAAAATGGCGTGTGCTGGTGTTTCACGTGTGTTCGGCCAATCAGCGAACACTAGCGTTACGGATAGTTCCTATAGCGCTGGTTTAGACCGACTCTGAAGTAGGAGTAAAGTAGTTCCTCCTAGAACTAAAATCGTTTCCTCCTGCGGTGCGAACGAGCCGATAACCGGGAACTTCCACCAATAGTTCTAGGAACTATGAAAAGGTTTCTCCGGTGCGAAAGCTCCTTATATGAACGGATTCAGAAGTGTTTTGTCTCACCTGTCCGTCAGCGTCGAAGGCCAGACAAGCCACACCGTGTGTGTGAACGTCTCTCAGGATGGACACCGTCGTCAGTGTGTAAGAGTCCCACACACAGATATACGGATCCTTCCCAACCTGACCTGTGGCCACCTGGATCTTATCCGGATGCAGCGCTAGACTGAGGACACAAGAGATACATGCTGTGAGTTACACCGAAAGAAAGAAAGTGAACGCCTCCACCTCCCCAGCTCCACCTGCCAAGATCTGCTGCGGGATTCATGTGTCTATTTATGCAGCATCAATAATCAGCATCAGCATCAATAATCAGCATCAGCATCAGCATCAATAATCAGCATCAGCATCAATAATCAGCATCAGCATCAATAATCAGCATCAGCATCAGCATCAATAATCAGCATCAGCATCAATAATCAGCATCAGCAGCAATAATCAGCATCAGCAGCAATAATCAGCATCAGCAGCAATAATCAGCATCAGCATCAGCATCAATAATCAGCATCAGCAGCAATAATCAGCATCAGCATCAGCATCAATAATCAGCATCAGCAGCAATAATCAGCATCAGCATCAGCATCAATAATCAGCATCAGCATCAGCATCAATAATCAGCATCAGCATCAATAATCAGCATCAGCATCAGCATCAATAATCAGCATCAGCAGCAATAATCAGCATCAGCATCAATAATCAGCATCAGCATCAGCATCAATAATCAGCATCAGCATCAATAATCAGCATCAGCATCAAAATCAGCATCAGCATCAGCATCAATAATCAGCATCAGCATCAATAATCAGCATCAGCATCAATAATCAGCATCAGCATCAAAATCAGCATCAGCATCAATAATCGGTATCAATAATAATCAGCAGCATAGCAGATCTAGTCCGCCAATACCAAAAACATTAACATTGCCATATTCAATAACATGAAATAAAGAACAGCAAATTTAGAAAAATTATTTCATATTTCTATATAATAATTCAAATATTATACAATATTTCACTATATCAGTACTTTTTTTTTTGACAGATAATTTGGAACTTAAATTTTTTTTTAATCTTCTGATGTGTGTGCCAGCTCACAAAAAAAAAATAAAAACCAATACAAACAAACAATCAAACAAGTGGCAGTTCTTGGCCCCCAAATAAAATGCGTCAAAAGTCTGAATATGAGACGTAAAGATGATTGTAAGGAATGAAATGAATCTCATTTAATCCAGAGCCATACGTGAACAAAGAAAAGTGTGATTACGTGACTAAATACACAAATGAATGTGTGTGTGAGGAAGCCACAGCCGGATCAGCCCTGCATATATGAGACGAGTGCTTCTGTCAACACTGCCTCTCCGTTCACTTCTCCTCCAACAGGAAGAGGATCATAAAGAGGAACAGAGCTGACTCTCTCCAAGGCAACGGCTCTGCCACGGTGACGGCGCTCAGGGACGCTCTTCAGGAGTCCAGGCAGATAAACCTGTCAGAGAGTGAGATCGCTGCCACACAAACACACATGTGGCCAGATCAGTCCAATTATTTAGCCAAAATAAAGACAGAAAATGCTAATTTTGTTTCTGTTGACATATTTCATTTTGTAACAGGAAGTTCAGTCAATATTAGAGCCCTTTAGTATAATAACTTTAAAATTATTTATATGCTATTACAGTATTTATAATTATTTTGAATTAGTTTATAATAAAAAAATATATATATACATATATATATACACGTATATATTAAACATTTATATATAGAATTAATTCATTGTTATAGTAAATTATCACCTTTTTAAATTGTAGTAATTTTTATATTGTTTCATTTAATTTTTAAATGTTACTATTTTTCATTATGGTAAATTTACCTTGTTTAATTAGTTTTTCATCTACATTTTATTTTATTTGTTATTATAAATTAATTTAGAATTATTTATATACTATTGCAGCATTTATCATTATTTTAAATTAGCTTTTATTTTTAGAATTTTTTAAAATATGTTTAACATTTCAATACAGAATTAATTAATTGTCATTATTGTTATTTTAATTCCCTTTTAAATTTGTTATCGTAATATTACCTTTTTTATTTGTTTTTCATCTATATTTTATTTATTATTATGTATATACTATTACAGTATTTATTAATTTTTTAAATTAGCTTTAATTTTTTTTTTATAATTTCCAGTTTTATTTAAGTTTTAGTTTAAGGTTTAGTAGAGTTTAGTTTAGTTAGTTAAGTTTTTTTTTACATTTCTATATAGCTTTTTTAATTATTAAGATATGGTTTTATTTCAGTTAGCCTAATAGCTGGTTTGATTTGCATTGAGAGATGATCTTATGGAAAGTACTCCATGCCAATCTCTAGGTATGGTGAAGGCTATGTGATGATGTGGGGCTATTTTAATTCCAGAGGCCAAGGGAACTTTATCAGGATGCATAGTATCCTGGATCCATGAAGTAACTGGCCTTTAAAAATAAAAATCTGCCTGCCTCTATGGGAATTTAACATAGGGGTGTACTCACTTATGCACCCTGTATTTTAAGGAAGAACATTTATTTATTTACGATACATTATTCATTCACAAAGAAAATTGGTGTCCTTAAAGGTTGGATTTTTCCTAATTTTTTAAATTAAGGCATTAAGTTCAATTTCCAAAAGATGATTGTCACGTTAGATACAAACAAAACCGAGGACTCAAATGCAGCCAAAACAAGAAGAACTTTAATAAAAAACACAATAACAAAAATACCCACGAGGGGGAAAAATACAAGAAATTCTGAAACAGAACTGGGACTGGAACAGAACACCAAACATAGACAACGTAACCACACAAGACTACAGACACAAGGAGACTAAATAGGGGAGCAAACAAAGGAGGGTAACGAACACAACAGGTGGGGCAAATTAACCAATAACTAGCTAACAAGACGGGCGGGGCTAACAATGAACATGAGCACCTGACTTAACATAACCAACACCCAAGTGCAAAACAAGACAGGACAGACATGTGACATAACCCCCTCCTTAAGGAGTGGCTTCCAGACACTCCACTAGAACTGGGGGACAGACCAGGGCGGGACGGGGGGGACAGACCAGGGCGGGACGGGGGGGACAGACCCGGGACGGGAGGGACAGACCAGGGCGGGACGGGAGGGACAGACCAGGGCGGGACGGGAGGGACAGACCAGGGTGAGACAAGAGGAACAAACTGTCCATGGGAGGGCCAGGGTGGAGACCTTCCCTTGGGCGGCCAGGGCGGCGAAGACCCCTCGGGCGGCCACGGCGGCGAAGACCCCTCGGGCGGCCACGGCGGCGAAGACCCCTCGGGCGGCCACGGCGGCGAAGACCCCTCGGGCGGCCACGGCTCAGGAACAGGGACTGGCGGCACCGTCTCAGGCACTGGAACTGGCACCACCAACTCAGGCACTAGATCTGGAACCAACGGTTCTGGAACAGACCCTGGCACCGGCTCTGGGACAGACCCTGGCTCCGGCTCTGGGACAGACCCTGGCTCCGGCTCTGGGACAGACCCTGGCTCCGGCTCTGGGACAGACCCTGGCTCCGGCTCTGGGACAGACACTGGCTCCGGCTCTGGGACAGACACTGGCTCCGGCTCTGGGACAGACACTGGCTCCGGCTCTGGGACAGACACTGGCTCCGGCTCTGGGACAGACACTGGCTCCGGCTCTGGGACAGACACTGGCTCCGGCTCTGGGACAGACACTGGCTCCGGCTCTGGGACAGACACTGGCTCCGGCTCAGGGACAGACACTGGCTCCGGCTCAGGGACAGACACTGGCTCCGGCTCAGGGACAGACACTGGCTCCGGCTCAGGGACAGACACTGGCTCCGGCTCAGGGACAGACACTGGCTCCGGCTCAGGGACAGACACTGGCTCCGGCTCAGGGACAGACACTGGCTCCGGCTCAGGGACAGACACTGGCTCCGGCTCAGGGACAGACACTGGCTCCGGCTCAGGGACAGACACTGGCTCCGGCTCAGGGACGGACACTGGCTCCGGCTCAGGGACGGACACTGGCTCCGGCTCAGGGACGGACACCACCGGCTCAGGAACAGACACAGACACAGGCAGAGACTCAGGAACAGGCACAGGCAGAGACTCAGGAACAGGCACTGGCTCCGGCTCTGGAACAGACACTGGCTCCGGCTCAGGGACAGACACTGGCTCCGGCTCAGGGACAGACACTGGCTCCGGCTCAGGGACAGACACTGGCTCCGGCTCAGGGACAGACACTGGCTCCGGCTCTGGGACAGACACTGGCTCCGGCTCTGGGACAGACACTGGCTCCGGCTCTGGGACAGACACTGGCTCCGGCTCTGGGACAGACACTGGCTCCGGCTCTGGGACAGACACTGGCTCCGGCTCTGGGACGGACACTGTGGGTCCAAAAGGTCTCTCCAGGATTCTGGCCAGACGCTCGAAGTAATCTGACAATGTCCCAGACGCCACCGGCTCGGGCACTGGAACTGGCCCCACCGGCTCGGGTCCTGGAACTGATACCACCGGCTCGGGCACTGGAACTGGCACCCCCAGCTCCGACTCAGGAACAGACACTACCGGTTCAAGTTCAGACACAAGCTCGACGGCGGCCATCTTATCCGAAGACACAGGCTTGGCGGTGGCCATCTTGTCCCGAAACATAGGCTCAGCAGATGCGACGTGAACATTCCTGGGTGTTTCTAGGATCTTCCGTAGCGTTGAAAAATAATCCAACAATGTTCCAGTGGCCATCTCCTCAGGGAACACCAGCTCCGCGTCGGCCATCTTGTCCGAAGACACAGGCTCGGCAGACGTGACGTGAACAGTCTCTGACTGGGCAGACGTGACGTGAACCGTCTCTGGCTGGGCAGACGTGACTTGAACCGTCTCTGACTGAGCATAACTGACCTGAACCGTCTCTGGCTGGGCAGACGTGGCATGAACCGTCTCTGGCTGGGTAGGTGTGACGTGACCCGTCCTTCTTCTCCTCCTGCGTCTCGGAGTCCCTGGGATCATCGGCGTTGGGGTCACCGGCGTTGGAACCCTGGGAACTGGCGATGAAAAACACTCGGGGCTGAACCTCGTCGGTCCTTGGTCACGAAACGACCAAACTGGAGAGTACTGTTGGTGCTCCCTTCTAGCATCTCCTCCCCTGTGTCCTCCACGAATTCCCCTGAATTTAGCGAGATGGGTTCCTCTGAAAGACTCACTCTCCCACGAAACGAGCCCGTGAGTCTCCATGCTGCTGAGTCCTCAAGGTGGTGGTTACGTTCTGTCACGTTAGATACAAACAAAACCGAGGACTCAAATGCAGCCAAAACAAGAAGAACTTTAATAAAAAACACAATAACAAAAATACCCACGAGGGGGAAAAATACAAGAAATTCTGAAACAGAACTGGGACTGGAACAGAACACCAAACATAGACAACGTAACCACACAAGACTACAGACACAAGGAGACTAAATAGGGGAGCAAACAAAGGAGGGTAACGAACACAACAGGTGGGGCAAATTAACCAATAACTAGCTAACAAGACGGGCGGGGCTAACAATGAACATGAGCACCTGACTTAACATAACCAACACCCAAGTGCAAAACAAGACAGGACAGACATGTGACAATGATTTTTTATTCCTCTTTTTAGTCAACTTTAGCATGGGTGTCTGAACTTATGCATAGCACTGTATATCTATATATATATATATAAATAATTAATTACTAATAATTAATATATTATTACGATTACCGAAAAAGACTTTTAATATTTTTAGTTAACAATACTACATCACTGCTGTACTGTGGTAAAAGGATTGCCATGCATTGCCTCGGTCAGTTTAATGCTTTAATAAATATAATGCATGATAAATACAGGAGCAAAGTGCAGATTCACAGTGATTTACAGTAAAAGAGCGCATGACATTCACTACTGTCCCAGCAGGGGCAACGGGGCAGGAGTTTCCTCTCAATCGCAGATCAAAGGCTGATTAAACAGGGCTAAACTGCCTCAGTGTGTGTGTGTGTGTGCCAGAGAGTTGCAGAACGATCAAAGTCTCTCCATGTCCACTGGCATAAAACCCCAGCCAGCAGCTGTGCTGTGTGCCAATGCGGTTCTGTGCTGCCATCAAGCCAGTGTGTGTGTGTGTGTGTGTGTTACCACATATGTGCAAATAACAACCCACAGCGAGGAAAAATCTCTAATGAGATCGCTTTAATATCTTAATTGCTTCTCCTAGACAGCAATGACATTAAATAACCAAGACTGTTGCTTAAAGGGGCAATATTTAAGACTTTTCATGCATTAATCGCTTTTTTATCGCCAGTGTGTGAACAGCTTGCACTTAAAAACGAGATCTTCCCCGACTCCTTATGTTATCTATGAAAGCCTGTAGACTGATGTTTATGTGAAGAACTCGGGTCGTTTTTGCCGGGAAAATGAAAAGCATGAGAGACTCTCTTCCGTTCAACGACACATGAAACGAACGAATGCTTATACAATGTTCATGATAATATTCTGAAAGAGCCGTTCATACTGTAATGTTAGTGTGTGTCATGGATTCATTCAAACTATAGTCTCACATAGTCAGATCTATATAGTCTATACTTTATAATCAGACTATCATAACAGTGTGATTTTAATGAGCTCATCTGTCGACATGATGAATCTCAGATCTTCTGTAAACACACACATCACTATGATCAGATGCTTCTGAACTGATGCTTTCTCATTTCTGTGTTTATTCTGTTATTGAGAGGAAAGATCAGCACATATTTACATATTCATCTAAACATCTCTCTCAGTGGACGGCGTCGGGATGTTCGTTAACAGTATATCGCTGTAAAAGTATGTGGTGAATGAGTGCGAACAGAGCAGTCAGAGCTGCAGTTCCACTGGACGGCCACCGGTGGCGCTATAACACGGGTTTCTCAATTCTACATATAGAGCTTTTAAAAGTCAAATTCTACATATAGAGCTTTTAAAAGTCAAATTCTACATATAGAGCTTTTAAAAGTCAAATTCTACATATAGAGCTTTTAAAAGTCAAATTCTACATATAGAGCTTTTAAAAGTCAAATTCTACATATAGAGTTTTTAAAAGTCAAAATGACATTAAAACTGACCCATTCACTTTATAAACATCAATTGCAATGAAATCACATTTTTACCATCTAATCAAATTCTTTTCCCTCATTGAATATCATTTTTAGGATTTGTCTTAAACCAGTGTCCAGTGTCATTTTAGCATTATTTATATGATACTATTTATTAATATTTTGAAGTAGCTTTTATATTTTCATTTTCATTTGAGTAGTTTTGTTATATTATTTTATTATTATCTGTACATATTTCTCTATAGCTTTAATGTATTGTTATTTTATTTCAGTTTTAATTTGTCATTTTAGTTCTTTATGCAACTTAAAATGAGTTCACTTAGTTGCCACAACAACATTTCTAATTGTCATCAGTTTTTTATGTTTTCATCTAATATTTATATTTTCATGTTATTTCAATTAAAGATGTTTTTTAATAGATTTAGTTACCAATATCAACAACACTGTCTAAAACTCAAGAAACCAAATCTTCAATCAAAGCCTGAGATCTCAAAAACTTTCTCATCAGATGATCTGAGCTGCTCTCACACATTCATTTTACAGCTAATTCTTGCATTTCAATAAACCCCTAAAACTAAGAATGAAGCTTTGTCGTATATGTAACTCATTTCACACCGTTTTATGCAACAGTATCAAAGACACACAACACGACGAGTTTTGCACAGGGACTCTAGTTTGTCTATTTTCATTTCTCTGAAAACAAAGACAAAGTTGATCATAAATGAATCATAAGTGTGAAACTCCATTAAGCGTGTGAGCGATGAAAGAGGAGAGGAAAGAGTGACCGTGGCTTTAACATCAGCGGCTCTGAAAGCCCAGCAGCTGCAACTCTTTTCCAGATAAAAGAGTGTGTGAAAAACATCAGATATCGCAGCAAAATCTAATACTCAACGCTTTGGAACAGATGTTTTGGCTTGAATAGAGTCAGATGAATCTCGCAAAACACACATTAATACAAAGATTTTAAATTACATATTGCATAAAAAATAGAGTGAAACTATCTGAGTGTTTATTTGTGAAAATCTGTTTAAATGAAGAAGAATAAAAAAATCACTCAGAAATTGCTAGTAAATTTCACAAATGATTACAAAGAAAAATCCAAAATATACTCTAAGAACGTTTTGCTAACATATTTCCTTAACAGTTTGCTAACAGTTTTTTAACTCTTTCCCCGCCAGCGTATGCTGTTTAATGTTTGATGATCGTGTTATTTTCATAGACTGTAAAAACATATGGGCGTAGTGTCCGTGACGTCACCCGTAGGTTTCTGAAGACCGTTTTTGAAGCCTAAAGTGGGCGTGGCCGACCGTCGCCATCTTGGCAGCGTCACTCCCGAATTTATTTATTTTAACAGTCAGGCAATGAGCTGAGGTAACGTGACGGCTAACAGACAGCAGACAAACGGCTAATGATGACCAATGACCACAGCAGCGGGAATCCACCTGTCACTCAAAAGTGGACACGCCCTTAATTATGCAGAACTTTAAGGCTTAATATAATTTAAAAGGATGAGTTATAAAAAAATTCACCCCCCTCACAGTCGTCATGAAGGGCAAAATTAGCTGTATAGACCAAAGCCACTTTTCGCTCCAGGCTGTAAACATGTTTCTTTCTGCTGTAAAGTTGGGCATTTTAACATGGAGGAGATGCAGATTTGACTCACTTCTGCAGCCGGTCTCTAGTGGCCAGTCGATGAATTGCCGTTTAATTCACTTCCGTGTTGGTTTCAAGAGAGAGACTGGGGCTCTGTCCCAAATGGCACCCTAAGCACTCGTGGTCACCCTAAGCTTCCTACGAGTCCGCACTTTCGTAACGTAATGCCGCTTTGACTGTCGGGAAGAAGTGCGCATTGAATGGGACACTCTCTGGTCTCACGGACACGTGGCAGCCATTGTAAGTCCACAAGACTGAAAGAGCATATGAAGTGTGCCATTTGGGACAGGACCAGGGAGGTTGCCGCTTGGTTATTTCACATGTGTGTCAGCAACGCTTCTATCACTTGTTTCTACTTCTTCTTCTCCTGTGTTTTGAGCTGGAGAATCTGAACTCTTTCAGAAGATGTGTAATAGCGCCCCCTACAGTATAACACTGAAAACACGGACTGACGGAAAAGTTTGTCAATGGCGGGGAAAGAGTTAAATGTTTTTTATTTTTGTCTGGATATATGAACTAAGGGAACATTCCACTTTAAAATTTTGCAATTGTTACTTATGAATGTTCTCTGAAACAAGCAGCAACATTTAAATAATGGAAAAAACGTTCCACGTATGACGAATGACGCTAACCTTTTGAGAACATTATTAAAGACAAAGTAACTTTGAATTAACGATACTGAAAAAATATATTTTTGGAAGTTTAAGACTATTTCAGTTTTCATTTGCCTTCAAAGTTCTGAGAACGTCCATTGAATTAAACTTGCAATTTTGACGCAAAGACTGAAATAGTCTTAAACTTCCAAAAATATATCTTTTTACAGTGTTGATGATGCTAAAATTAATCACTGTAAAAAAATGTTGCTGCCTTATATTTTTAAGTACAATCAACTTGGATGTGTTAGTCATTTCAACTTAAATTACATTAAACTGACTTGAATGTGTTGAATCTTGTATAACTTAACTTATAAATTGCTTAACTTATTTCGATGAGTTAAAGCAATGTAAAAACACATGTTGTCACGACTTATTGATCATTTCATTTTTCACAGCGCACTTCAAAGAGAATCTAAAGACAAGGACAAAGGAATGAATTATCATGATGAGAATAATATCTCAATGCAAAAACACCAACAACAAAATCTAAACGTGTTTTGTTTTCTTCATGCACAGTGTAATTTCTTGTATTTTCCCGGACATGTTTCCGTCAGCATGTGTGCGGATGGTCATGTGTCTCGGGACGCCTGTGGGCGATTACCCATGACCCTCTCTGGGTCGAGTGCTGGACCCCTGTGAGTCAGTGAACAGCTGAAGGATTCTGGGAAGGATCTGCAGTCAAATGAACACCAGTGACTGTCGGCCTACAGGGAAGAAGCTGAGAGGGAAAATGAAGAGCGGATGATAAGCATGCCAGAGAGAGAGAGAGAGAGAGAGAGAGAGAGAGAGAGCGAGAGAGAGAGAGAGAGAGAGAGAGAGAGAGAGAGAGAGAGAGAGAGAGAGAGAGAGAGAGAGAGAGAGAGCGAGAGAGAGAGATGTGCTGAAGTCTTTGTGCAGTGAAGTGGGACGTCTGACCACTGTCGTGACAAGAGCACGTTCGGAAATGCCAGAAATAATTCCAGCTGTCTGAGACCTGCAACCAGCCAAAGGTTTTTGATACGATGCTAAACAAAGAAATACTAGTCTTAAGCATAATATACAGTAAGATCAAAACTACAAGAATAACTGACAACACTGCAAAAAAATGATGTTCTTCCTCAGTATTTCTGCCTTGCTTTCCAGCACATATGTGACCCTGGACCACAAAACCAGTCACATGGGTACATTTTCTGAAAGTGAGATGTATACATAATATGAATGCTGAATAAATAAGCTTTCCATTGATGTGTGGTTTGTTAGGATAGGACAATATTTGGTCGAGATACAACTATTGTAAATCTGGAATCTGAGGATGCAAAAAAATTGAAACATTGAGAAAATCTCCTTTAAAGTTGGTCATTTATGTTGGCGATTGTGCTGCATTCACTCACAGAAAAACATGTTTTATATATTTACGGTAGGAAATTTACTAAATATCTTCATTGAACATGATCTTTACTTAATATCCTCATGATTTTTGGCATAAAAGAAAAATCGATAATTTTGACCCATACACTGTATTGTTGGCTATTGCCAAAGATAAACCCGTGCGACTCGAGACTCACATATATCTAAATCTTAAATCAAGATGCATTTACTGGAGAAGCAAAATTACTTAAGATATTAAGATGTTTTCTGAAAAGTGCATTAAAATGAAGTTAAGTTTATGTTTCTTGCCCCACTGACAGATATTTTTTCTCAATGATGATTTTTAAATAAAACAGGACTTAATATCTTTAGTAAGTTTGCTTCTCAAGTAAATGTATATTAATTTTATATACATTTTTATAGATTTTAAGACAACGTGGTCACGATTTACTAAAACGAGGGAACGAATTCTTAATATTTGGCCACGATATACAGGCTATATTTTTGTCTTGACTTTTTTCTCAGAATTGCGTGATATAAAGTCAGAATTGCGTGATATAAAGTCAGAATTGCGAGATATAAAGTCAGAATTGTGTGATATAAAGTCAGAATTGTGTGATATAAAGTCAGAATTGCGTGATATAAAGTCAGAATTGTGAGTTATAAAGTCAGAATTGTGTGATATAAAGTCAGAATTGCGTGTTATAAAGTCAGATTTGCGAGATATAAAGTCAGAATTGCGAAATATAAAGTCAGAATTGTGATATAAAGTCAGAATTGTGAGATATAAAGTCAGAATTGCGTGATATAAAGTCAGAATTGCGAGATATAAAGTCAGAATTGCGAAATATAAAGTCAGAATTGTGATATAAAGTCAGAATTGCGAGATATAAAGTCAGAATTGCGAAATATAAAGTCAGAATTGTGATATAAAGTCAGAATTGCGAGATATAAAGTCAGAATTGTGATATAAAGTCAGAATTGTAAGATATAAAGTCAGAATTGCGAGATATAAAGTCAGAATTGTGATAAAAAGTCAGAATTGCGTGATATAAAGTCAGAATTGCGAGATATGAAGTCAGAATTGCAAGATATAAAGTCAGAATTGTGATATAAAGTCAGAATTGCGTGATATAAAGTCAGAATTGTGATATAAAGTCAGAATTGCGAGATATAAAGTCAGAATTGCGAAATATAAAGTCAGAATTGTGATATAAAGTCAGAATTGCGAGATATAAAGTCAGAATTGTGAGATATAAAGTCAGAATTGCGAGATATAAAGTCAGAATTGCGAGATATAAAATCAGAATTGTGAGATATAAAGTCAGAATTGCGAGATATAAAGTCAGAATTGTGAGATATAAAGTCAGAATTGTGAGATATAAAGTCAGAATTGCGAGATATAAAGTCAGAATTGCGAGATATAAAATCAGAATTGCGAGATATAAAGTCAGAATTGTGATATAGTCAGAATTGTAAGATATAAAGTCAGAATTGTGAGATATAAAGTCAGAATTGCGTGATATAAAGTCAGAATTGCGAGATATAAAATCAGAATTGTGATATAAAGTCAGAATTGTGATATAGTCAGAATTGTAAGATATAAAGTCAGAATTGTAAGATATAAAGTCAGAATTGTGATATAAAGTCAGAATTGCAAGATATAAAGTCAGAATTGCGAGATATAAAGTCAGAATTGTGAGATATAAAGTCAGAATTGTAAGATATAAAGTCAGAATTGTGATATAAAGTCAGAATTGCGAGATATAAAGTCAGAATTGTGAGATATAAAGTCAGAATTGTGAGATATAAAGTCAGAATTGCGTGATATAAAGTCAGAATTGTGAGATATAAAGTCAGAATTGCGAGATATAAAGTCAGAATTGTGAGATATAAAGTCAGAATTGTGTGATATAAAGTCAGAATTATGATATAAAGTCAGAATTGCGAGATATAAAGTCAGAATTGCGAGATATAAAGTCAGAATTGCGTGATATAAAGTCAGAATTGCGTGATATAAAGTCAGAATTGCGAGATATAAAGTCAGAATTGCGAGATATAAAGTCAGAATTGCAAGATATAAACATGCAATTCTGAGAAAAAAAGTTTATATCTCACAATTCTGACTTTATATCAAAGGCACAATTACCTTTTTTATTTTTTGTTCTGCTGCGGAAACAAGCTTCCATATAAAACAGACACCTTTACTGATATGAAGCTGTAATAGTCTAATTAATTAATCAACAGCTCGATTAAGAGTCTAAAATGCATCAATGGTGCAGTGGTATAAATTAATTTAAATTCCCATCACTTAAATTAAATTAAAATGTCCACTTGCTCAAGAAAATAATAATTCTGTGCTATTTTTAAGTGCTGCAGAAAGCAGTGAGTGAGCAGGGATCTGTTCATTAGAATAATGCAATTATGAACGCATCTCCAACAGCGAGAGCTTTAATGAAATGATTGTTTTAGTCGTAATGAGCTCTGAAAATCATGCATGTACAAAACCACCACGAGACATTTGAGCATGTCAGTCCCGGGTTACACGAATCTGAGCCCACAGTAAATCAGGAGCGTTTCCTCCTGTTCAAAGCTCAAACGCTCAGCTAATCTCACAGCGTTCGGGTCAGAGGAGAGACCCGACACTCGCCCTTCATGAACAATGACTCAAACAGAGCGTCTTTACTTCAGTCAGCACCATAGACTGTAAAAAAATATGGGCGTAGTGTCCGTGACGTCACCCGTAGGTTTCTGAAGACCGTTTTTGTAGCCTAAAGTGGGCGTGGCCGACCGTCGCCATCTTGGCAGCGTCACTCCCGAATTTATTTATTTTAACAGTCAGACAATGAGCTGAGGTAACGTGACGGCTAACAGACAGCAGACAAACGGCTAATGATGACCAATGACCACAGCAGCGGGAATCCACCTGTCACTCAAAAGTGGACACGCCCTTAATTATGCAGAACTTTAAGGCTTAATATAATTTAAACGGATGAGTTATAAAAAAATTCACTCCCCTCACAGTCGTCATGAAGGGCAACATTAGCTGTATAGACCAAAGCCACTTTTCGCTCCAGGCTGTAAACATGTTTCTTTCTGCTGTAAAGTTGGGCATTTTAACATGGAGGAGATGCAGATTTGACTCACTTCTGCAGCCGGTCTCTAGTGGCCAGTCGATGAATTGCCGTTTAATTCACTTCCGTGTTGGTTTCAAGAGAGAGACTGGGAGGTTGCCGCTTGGTCAGCACACATGGGCTATTAATCTAGACGTTAAAGGGTTAGTTCACCCGAAAATGAAAGTTCTGTCAGTAATTACTCTCCCTCATGTTGTTCCAACCCTGTAAGACTTTCGTTCATCTTCAGAACACAAATGAAGATATTTGAGTAAATCTGAGAGCTGTCTCACTCATCCATAGGCTTCTCTGTAATCGAGATCCACCATCCCAGAAGAGTTAGTAAAGACATCGTTAAAATAGTCCAAGTGACTACAGTGGCTCAACCTTAAGTTTATCAAGCTTTATTAGCTCTTCTGGGTTGTACGTCAGAACGGAGGCTCACTATTGGCCAGCATCACACACATGACCAGCGTCGGCCAATAGTGAGCCTCCGTTCTGACGTACAACCCAGAAGAGTTAATAAAGTCGTTATTTTTGTTTGTTTTTTGCGCACAAAAAGTATTCTCATCGCTTGATAAACTTAAGGTTGAGCCACTGTAGTCACTTGGACTATTTTAACGATGTCTTTACTAACTCTTCTGGGATGGCGGATCTCGATAACAGAGAAGCCTATGGAGGAGTGAGACAGCTCTCAGATTTAATCAGAAATATCTTCATTTGTGTTCTGA
>NC_138245.1:31145391-31157891 GCF_964197995.2 Scardinius erythrophthalmus | reverse complement strand
TGGTTTTATGATATCAATGATTATTCATGTACCAAGGAAATCACATGGTACTCTATTTCAAATAATAAAAGCATGGCAATACTATGATAAAAATGTACAAAATAGTAATATATAAACACCGTATTTCCATGGAACATAAAAACTGAGACTCTAAGAAATACAATGACATTACTATGGCACATACTTTGTATGTACTTTGTTACATATCATGGTACAGGTTGATATGCTAATTTACCATGGTATTGCATGACATTGCATTTGAAATATTACAAGTGCATTACCATGGTAAATGTCCTAAAAACATCATCATGGAACGTGACCCGAAAAACAAGGTTTTCCCATAGTATGTGTCCCAAAGAATGTAGATATCAAAAAATACTGTGACATTACCATGGTACAAAAACATGAAATTTTGTTACATACAATGGTGCTGAATAATTATGATATTAATTTACCGTGGTAGTTACATCATATCTTATGGCATTTAAAGAAATACAATGACATTACCATGGTATGTGCTAAAAAGCATGGTATTATCATGGTATTTTGTTAACTATCACGGTACTGAATAAATAGTGTCTCATGATACATTGTCACATTTAAAAGAATACCATGGCATTACCATGGTACATGTCCAAAAATCATGGTATTAGTACCAAAATACTGTGATATTATGGTACTCCAAGAAATACAATGACATTACCATGGTGCAAAAACATGGTATTACCATCAAACTTATGCAATTAGTTTACCATGGTACTTGTGGCATTTAAAATAATACAATGACATTACCATGGTAAATGTCCAGAAAACATGGTATCATCACAGTACATGTCCAAAAAAAACATGGTATTACCATAATGCCTATCCAAAATACTGTGATATCATGGTACTCCTAGAAATACAATGACATTACCATGGTACATGTTAAAAAGCATGGTATTACCACAGTATGTGTCACATCACGATACTCCAAGAAATCACATGACATTAAAAACATGGCGTTATCACTGTACCTTGCTACATATGATGGCACTGAATGTTTACCATATCATTAACCATGGTATGCATGATGCTTTTTGGCATTTAAAAAATATTACATGGTAATTAAATGGGATTTTTTCAGTGTTACAAATTCCGGTAACACTTTATTGTACAGTGTCCTTGTTACATATGTTACAAGTCATTACCATAGTAATAACAGTAAATGATGCATAATTACATGCAACTAAAGCTTAACCAAACCCTAACCCTATAGTAAGTACATGTAGTTGCTTAATATTACTCAGTACTTAAATATATAATTACACTGTAACAAGGACACCTTAAAATAAAGGGTTAGGTGTCATTGTTACAGTGTAATTATATATTTAAGTACTGAGTAATATTAATTAGCAACATGTACTTACTATAGGGTTAGGGTTTGGTTAAGCATTAGTTGCATGTAATTATGCATCATTTACTGTTATTACTATGGTAATAACATGGGCACTGTAAAATAAAGCGTAACCCAAATTCCGGTTCTAAATGTTATAAAGAACATCATACCTAATGATGTCGTCGTTGTGTCCCAAGTAAAACTTCTGTGTGTGTTCTCTGGTGTTGTAGACCACTCCGACTCCAGCCACGAAATACACGATCTCCTTCCCGGCGGTGTAGTACAGGTTATTCCTGCACTGATGTCCTCTGTATCCGTGAATCCACTCCAGCCTCAGCTGACAGCGAGGAGCCGTCTTCTCCGCCATGCTCTCGGGATCTGCAATGCTCTACAACTCACAAATGTGTCATTTAGCTGACTAACAGTGGACTTTCTCTCTGGGGGTCAAGGGCACAGTGGTGATGGACTGGAACAGGCTTTCGGATCTTTAACCACCAGCCCTACGGCACTGCCACCATTCAACGCGCTCGGGAAGTTCATGCATGCATCATAACTGGATCATCAGCTGGGTCACCTGTGCTGGGAAGGTTGTCTGAAGATCCCAATGGGTGTCATGAAGAAATCAGGCTAAAATCAAGAAAAAAATGCAGATTTTTTTGCTTTTTTTGGATCCAAATTAAAGGGAATTCAACTACAGCATAAGATGAAACAGTCAAGAACAGTCAGTGGAATAGTTGGTTGCACCTACCAGCCATTGCATCAGGCTTTAGAGTATACAAGCCTTTAAAGAGAGCATGGTAAATCTGCATTACCATTCAAACAAACTAGCAGCTGGTATATTGATCCAAATGCATCTATAACATCATCTACAGGCTGGCCACTTTCAGCACGCTGAGGTCTGGACGTGTTTAAAGGGTTGCAGAGACTTCAGGTCTTCAGCTCAAAGCCATCATGGTGTTAATCTTCTCTAAAGGGCAAAAGTCGGCGTGTTTGCCTCCCGGATTTCAGCAAATCTCCACGATTTCAACCGTGCATAGCACCGACGATCAGATCTCACCCACAAACGTCTTCATCTTCTTCAACTTTCGCCTAAAGCTCTTCAATTCCCAGTGATACTGAAGCAAACTCTTCCATTCCTCGCGTGATCCGGATCACTGGATCATCTGAGATGCAAAAACCCTCCTTCTGAACGCAGGAGAAGATCCGCGCGAGCTGCTTTAGGAGGATTAATCTCTCCGCCGCGGAGTCAGCGCAGCGACGAGGGAGGAAAGGCGCTCTGAGTTGAGTTATTGGCGTAATAATTTGGAGAATATGATTTCTGGTTTCTAGTAACCTATTCGGCTTGGTTACTACGACGCCTTGTGGCCCGTTTCCGATGATGCCTACAAGCAGAGAGAGCGGCGCCGCGCAAAGAATCATGGGACTTGTAGTTCTAAACGGTTTCCAATGACGCCCAACTACACGAAAATGACTACAAGTCCCATGAGCGCTCAGCACGCGCTGTCCAACGTGCTGAACATACGGGTCTTCTTACTATATATCCCTATTGAGAGGCAGCAAAAAGATGATATTATATTATATTATATTATATTATATTATATTATATTATATTATATTATATTATATTATATTATATTATATTAGTGTATTTTATTTTTAAATATGTAATGTCATATTATATTATGTTATCTTATATTAACGTAATGTTATATTAGCCTATATTATGTTATCTTATATTGAGTAATATTGTACTGTATCATATTGTATTATATTATATATCACATTCATGTTATATTTTAAACAACAGCATGTATGGAGATATCAAAAGCATTTTAGAAAAATCTAAAATGAATGTGATTGTATTTCTAATTGTATAATTATTTACAATAATTTGAAAATAATTCGAATACGAATCAACAAAAAATTTAATATCAAATTAGATAAAAAAAAATTGATTATAAAAGAATTCCGAATTTAATGTAGCTATTGTCAATGCATTAACATTCCATTATGATTCTGATAAAAATAAAATAAAAACAAAAATAGCACAGCTGCAAATGTGATAGTCGAATGAATAGCTGTGCTCGAGATGCGATCTCAAACCTACAGTAGCGTGTTTGACGTGTGACTGGACATGTTCACGGTCACAGAGAGGACGCCGGGAAGGGCATCCCCAGCATCCCATAATCCCCAGCGGAAGGAAATCCCCACATCACTGATGCTCTTAAGACGGAGTCACGTGACTGGAGAAGAGCTCAGTGCATCTGTCGAGATCTTAATGAATGGAGGATGATTAACAGCTCATTTAACGGCACAAAAGCCATGCACATACTGCAGCTTTCATATCAGTTCATTAGTTTAAAAAAAGACTATATTTATTTTTAATAAATCATACATACATCACATTAATATTGTAAAAACTTTCAAAAGATACTAGCTATATAAATAAAGTGAGTAAAATAGCTTAGTGTTTTACATAATGTCTGTTTCATTAGAAACAGGTTAGAAATGCCGAGTGGTTTAATAATTATATGCTACAGATCTATAACCATGTTAAGTGTGTAAAACAGTTTTATATCCGAGTAAAATGTTAGTTGTGAGACTCTTGATAGAGGATGGCATTGCTTGTACTATCAGTCTCTTGGTTTAAGGTAAAGCTCGAGTTAGCCTGATTCAATTACACTAGTAATCTGATTACTAACCAGCAACACACACACACACACACACACACACACACACACACTCAAATATATGCAAGAAGGTTTATGCAAACAGACATAATGCCATTTAAATGTCATTAAACCTTTTACTGGCATCTTTTCCCTTAACTTTTAAACTAGATATCGAATTTATTGATGTTTTTGCCCGGAGACTGTTCTTTCAGAGCTCTCCTTTCCTTCGAAAATGTCAGATATTACACAGATCTCAAATGTGATTCTTCTCCCCCAGCGGGATAGAGGATGTGAACTTCCTTAAAGACAAAGCTGAAGTCACGTGACAGGAAGTCGCGCTGATTCCAAACGATGTCGCGTCCGTCGCTGAATCAGTAAACCTCATGAACTAATCACAGACATATGGAGATCACAGATGGTGTGTGTGTGTGTGTGTGTGTGTTATGAGGTGTCCCCCCGAAAGTTATACAGCAACTCTCACACACAGAAGGAACAAATAATCTCTTTAATATCGCAATTGTATGGAGACTTTTCTGAAATACACTATAGGTTGGGGTCGGCAAGATTTTTTTATGTTTTTGAAAGTAGTCTCTTCTGCTCAGAAAGGGTGCATTTATTGATCAAAAACACAGTAAAGCAGTAAAATGTGCCGGGCGTCCAGTGATTAGCCTATAGTTTATTAAGTTATAAATATGGATATTTTTCTAAGCTTCAGAGGCCTTTATTAACCCCTGGAGTCGTATGGATTACTGTTATGATGGATGGATGCACTTTTTTGGGCTTTAAAATCTCAGGCTCCATTCACTCCCATATTAAGCTGGGAAGACAGGATATATTTTAATATAACTCTGATTGTGTTTGGCTGAAAGAAGAAAGTCATATTCACCTTGGATGGCTTGAGTTGGGTGAGTAAATTATGAAAAAAAAAAATCGTTTTTGTGTGAACTATCCACATTCTTCTCCTCGGAGCTGTTCACGACCTTGCCTATTATGCTTTTACAAGATGTAATATAAACCTTTGGTGTCTCAAGAATGTGTTAGTGAAGATTCAGCTCAACATACCAAAAGATCGTTTATTATACCATGTTGTAAATGGCCAATTTTGATCGGAAAGGAAAACCTGCTGTTTACGTGCATGTGTCTTTAAATGCAAATGAGCTGATGGTCCCCGCCCCTATTTCCAGAGGTGGGCGTGGCCTGTACCGCTCTGATACTCTGCCAAAAACTAACAAAACATCTGTGTGGTTTTGATTATCTCCATCGTGTTCATGTGACATTTCAGTTCTTCATCTTTATGATGATTTATTTATCTGCATCTGCATGTGTTTTAAAGCCACATCAGTCTGAAAATCACCTGCACAGAAAGCTGGATGAGTATTAAAGTAAGTTCTCTTTCACTCGTATTGCGCTTAAACTGTCAAATACACACACGATTATATCAAAAACACACAAAGTTCACAAAAACACAGTTGGTTATGTCTGTGAACATTAACAGCAGGGAAAGAAATCACATGTGTATATTAGATCTGTGTATTAAAGTGATAATCGCGTAACTACGAATATATATGCTGTTAATATGACTAAAGAAAAACTGAAAATATCTCACTGCTCTTGACTGAATAACTTTAGGAGCTTTAATAAGAACACATTTCTTACTTGAATGCTCTGCCGAGGAGATAAACACGGATTGTGTACAGCTGTACACACGCCTCCACTGGGGGCGGGGTCTATAATAGGGCGGAGTCTGCCGGCAGTTGTGGGCGGGGCTTAATCATTTGTGTCAGAAAAGCTACAATCTCCAATTGGCTAATTCTGAGACACTGCTTATGATTTATGGGGATTAAAAGAAGAGGAGTGGGTGGATTTTCACTATGACCTTATGTAGCCCCGCCCCTTTTCAGCGCTGCGCTCGTTGTCTTTTGACTTCCGGTCTGTATTTTCACAGCGATCTTGCATATTTATGAATGAACGGCTCGTTTTAAAATCTACTGACATTTGTTTAGTCATCTGCTTTAAACATTACAATCCTCATGATAACTTTAGTTAACTTTACATTAAGTAAATCCACTTCAAAAGCTAATTACTCCTGGACAGCAATGCCATAGAGATATACAGAGCAACCGCAAAAACGGAAGTTCAAAGACAATATTATCAAGATGGCGGCGCCCTCGTTTCTCTGGTGCATAAGGTCTATGAGGTGGTTGTTTTCACATAGCCGACACACATTTATGTTCAAACACCATGTAAAAGTGAATTTTGCATAATAGTTTGCATAAATCTAGCTAAATAAACAAACACACACACACACACACACACACACACACACACACACACACACACACACAACAGATGAGTCGAAAGATAAGAGTAATGTTTAAAAGCATTTAATGACATCGCACATATTTAACAGGGCAGGGGGTTAAAGTCTACAGGTGCAGTTTCATACATCTGAGCGTCGGGTTTCTATACGCGCTCAGGACGCCCGATTTCATTCCTAGTATGATGCTTTTGATTGTGCAGTAGATGAAAATTACAATAGATACAGTGACGGAGGGGATGCGCACTATGTATCAAAGAGCAGGAGAAGAGCGGGATGAAGCCATAACGAGAAAACAAAGAGAAAAGATAATGCTCAGTGCTATAGCCCACAAGCAAGTAACCGTATTCATATTTTTTTGTTCTTTTTTTACTTTTTTGTTGTTGTTGTTGTTGTTGTTGGAGTAACTTTACCTTTTTACCAGTAAATGTTCCACTGTTCACTTAACATTGATGCTTTAAAGTGTTTATAATACATCTAATTATTTTTATACTCTGTACTAGAATTATTTGAAACATATATTATGATAAAACCCAAGAGCAATGACAATTAACAAACGAAAAGGAATAAAAACTGATTCAGGTTACTAGTCCTCTGTATATATAGCAAACATTCTTACAGTTCGGTGCGACGCACCTTGATCTGGTTGAATCGAGTTAGTCTACTTTCATATTAGCAAGTATCTGTTTTATCAGCTTATAATCGTTAAAAGGCAAATCTGACGAAACTTGGCATAGCTATTTCAGCGCAACAATCCGTTAACGTGGAATCATGGAATCGCTTCGAAGCGTCACTGTCTTGTTCCCTAACAACAAAGAGAGATTCGTCGTCTCTCCAAGACAGCCTCACAAAATTGAGGAAAATGTTTTAAATATCCAGACCCCTCAATGACACACATTACAAAAACCAGAGAGAGCAAGATTCAGGATTTGAAAATCAACCACAATAGAAACAAAAAAAAAGCGTAAAAAAACACATCTGGTCCTTTAAAACTTCCGAATCGGGATTGGAATCGGGAACGTTCCCGATTCGCGACACACTCTAGGCTAGAAACGACCTTGTTTTGGGTTAGACATCTCGATTTTTTCCTTTCTTTTTGTACAACTTTGGAACCCAATTGGTGGGGTGTCAGGCACAGAGTGTGGCGTCTTCATGAGCATTGCATGCTGGGATATCACTGGAGGTGGGCAGACAGAAAGGAAATGGGAAATGACAGAGAATCGAAACGAGAAGAAGAAGAATAAGAAGAAGTTGAAAGAATGAAGGAAATGAGAGAATCGAATGTTTCCGTTGCAGGGGAACAGACTGACGTCTACTGCTTCTTCTTGCTGAAGAGACTGAAGCGCTTCTCTTTGTCCTTCTCCTTGTCTTTCTCGCGTTTGCCGGGGCTGGATTCGGTCGTCATGGTGACGGTTGCCGGGAGTGTGTGTGCGCGGCTGGAGGCGGGCGTGCTCTGGTTGCTAGGCGTGATCTCAGATTTCTCGGAGGACGAGGAGACGCTGCCGGCGTTCTGGATGGCCTGAATCCATGTGTTCATCTCCTCCTTCAAACGTCACACACACACACACACACACAGTTAATTCACGTTCAGAAAACGGTAAAATACATGTATTTGCTGTAAAGTCTGCTGTAATGTTACAGGTGTCAGACATGAACTTATTTATATTTGCCCACTGATTTACAGAGGAAGAGAGCAAACGTTTCTCAAGTCGTAGAATATCAGTGTGTAAACCAGAGTAATGCATAAAAATAAAATAAAAACTGAATGAGTTACTCAAATTATTACTTGAATACTTTTATAATATTAATGAATTAATATTAATCTATCTATTGTTCCATCTATCTATCTATCTATCTATCTATCTATCTATCTATCTATCTATCTATCTATCTATCTATCTATCTATCTATCTATCTATCTATCTATCTATCTATCGTTCATCCATCTATCTATCTCTCTATCAATCTGTCTATCTCTCTATCGTTCATCCATCTATCTATCTATCTATCTATCTATCTATCTATCTATCTATCTATCTATCTATCTATCTATCTATCTATCTGTCTATCTGTCTATCGTTCATCCATCTATCTATCTATCTATCTATCTATCTATCTATCTATCTATCTATCTATCTATCTATCTATCTATCTATCTATCTATCTATCTATCTATCTATCTATCTATCTATCTATCTATCTATCTATCTATCTGTCTATCGTTCATCCATCTATCTATCTATCTATCTATCTATCTATCTATCTATCTATCTATCTATCTATCTATCTATCTATCTATCTATCTATCTTTCTATCTATCTATCTATCTATCTATCTATCTATCTATCTATCTCTCTATCTATCTATCTATCTATCTATCTGTCTATCTGTCTATCGTTCATCCATCTATCTATCTCTCTATCTATCTGTTTATCTGTCTATCGTTCATTCATCTATCTATCTAAGATAAGATAAGATAAGATAAGATAAGATAAGAAAAACCTTTATTTGTCCCACAATGGGGAAATTACGGTTTGCAACAGTAGAGACAGGACAGAAATAGATAATATACAATTAGAAGATCAGGGCACATAAGTCAGGTATAGCACACTATATGGAACATGTAATGTAAATATAAATATAAAAATAAAAATAATAAAATAAAATAAAATAGTCCAAAGTCAACAGCGTTCGTTGTACAGTCTGACGGCCGCTGGTAGGAAAGACCTGCGGTATCTCTCCCTCACACAGCGGGGATGGCGCAGCCTGTCACTGAAGTTACTCTCCAGGGTTGACAGAGTATAGTGCAATGGGTGGGACTCATGGGTCAGCATAGCTGTCAATTTAGCCAGGATCCTTCTGTCTCCTACCTCTCTCACTGAGTCCAGCGGACAGCCCAGGACAGAGCTAGATTTCTTAATCACCTTGTCCAACTTTTTTATGTCCCTCTCAGTAATGCTGCTGCTCCAGCAAGCCACAGCATAGAGGATGGCTGACGCCACCACAGAGTCATAAAAAGTCTTAAGAAGAGGCCCTGTCACTCCAAAGGACCTCAGCCTCCTCAGGAAGTACAGCCTGCTATGACCCCTCTTATACAGAGCATTAGTGTTATGAGTCCAGTCCAGCTTGTTATTTAAGTGAACACCCAGGTACTTATAAGTGTCCACTCTATCAATATCCCTTCCCTGGATGTTCACCAAGGGGGGGAGAGCAGGCCGCCGTCTGCGAAAGTCGACCACCATCTCCCTGGTCTTCCCCGCGTTGATCCGGAGGTGATTTAGCTGACACCAGTCCACAAAGTTCTGTATCAGTCCTCTGTACTCTGCATCATCATCCTCAGTGATGAGGCCAACAATGGCAGAGTCATCAGAGAACTTCTGCAGTACACATCTGTCCGAGTTGTGTCTGAAGTCTGCCGTATAGAGGGTGAAGAGGAAGGGGGCCAGCACAGTTCCCTGGGGGACACCCGTACTACACATGAGATGGTCAGACACGCCGTCACGTGCTCTCACAAACTGTGGCCGGTTCGTGAGATAGTTCAAAACCCACTGTGACAGCAGGTGGTCCACACCAGTCCTCTCCAGCTTGTCCTTCAGAAGCATCGGCTGGATGGTATTAAAAGCGCTCGAGAAATCAAAAAACATGATTCTTACAGTGCTGCCGGGCTTTTCCAGGTGGGCGAGGGCATGATGCTGCAGAAAGATTACAGCGTCCTCCACCCCGATGTTGGGCCTGTAGGCAAACTGTAGTGGGTCCATAGAGGGGCCCACTGTGGAGCGGAGATGTTGCAGGACCAATCTCTCCAGCGTCTTCATCAGGTGTGATGTAAGAGCCACTGGCCTGAAGCTGTTGAGATCTTTAGGGTGCGATGTTTTTGGCACCGGTACCACACAGGACGTTTTCCACAACTGTGGTACCACTCCCAGTTTCAGGCTCAGGTTGAAGATCCTCTCCATAACTCCGCTCAGCTGGTCTGCACAGGACTTCAGGAGCCTGGAGCTGATACCATCAGGACCTGCTGCTTTCCTCCCCTTGATTTTCCTTAGCACCTGTCTCACCTGTACTGCTGTAAAGGACAGGGGTAGGCAGGGCGGATCATTGCTAGGGATGTAAGAAAGTCCATCTTGTCCCGGTGGTGTGGGGATGAGATGCAGTTGTGTGGGGGGAGGTGTGGGGGGAGGCGTGGGGGGAGGGATGACTGGCTGATCAAACCTGTTGAAGTGATGGTTCAGATCATTCAGCCACTTAAGGTCCCCCTCGACCTGTGTGGAGGGTGATTTAAAACCTGAGATGGTCTTCAAGCTACTCCACCCCCCCCTAATGTCTCTCTGTTCCAGCTGTCTATTTAGCTTTCTCTTGAAACAGGCCTTCCCCTCTCTGATCTTCCTCCTCAGCCTCTTCTGTACAACTTCAGCTCAGCTTTGTCCCCCAATCTAAAAACTCTCCTCTTCTCCTTTAAGAGAGCTTTAATATCAGGGGTAATCCACGGCTTGTTGTTTGAGAAGCACCGTACCGTCCTGGTGGACACAGTGTTCTCGTAGCAAAAATTAATATAGTCCGTAATACAGTCTGTAAGTGCGTTGATATCCTCCCCATGTGGGTCACAGAGCTCTGACCACATAGTGGTATCAAAACAGTGTTTAAGAGCCTCCTCACTCTCTGCAGTCCAGCTCCTCACTGTTCGTGGCACCACAGGCTCCCTGTATACAATAGGCGTATACACCGGCTGAAGATGGACCATATTGTGATCAGCTTTCTCTATGGGGGGGAGGGGAGTCACAATGTATGCCTCCTTGATGTTAGCAAAAAGCAAGTCCAATGTTTTATTGTCTCTGGTTGGGCAGGTGACATACTGGGTGAATGTGGACAGCACAGATGAGGGAGAAACATGATTAAAATCTCCAGAGATCAGGAAGAGGACATGTGGATGCTGTGTCTGGAGCCTGTTGGTGACTGAGTACAGGACATCCGTTGCTGTCTCAGCATGTGCAGAAGGAGGCACGTACACTGCTATCACAATGACATGTGAAAACTCACGTGGCAGATAATATGGTCGCATGCTAACAGCAAACAATTCAATGTCCCGACTACAGAATCGCTCCTTAATCGTGCAATGTTTAGGTTTACACCATCTTTCATTCACATACACAGCCAGACCTCCTCCACGCTTCTTACCGCTGTCAGCCGTCCTGTCCGCTCGTAGGAGATGAAAATTATCCATGATAACAGCAGAATCCGGGATGTTTGTTGTCAGCCAGCTCTCAGAAAAGATAAGTAAGCAGCTGTCCTTATACTCTCGCTGATATCGTGTTAGCGCTGAGAGCTCATCTGTCTTATTAGAAATGGACCTGAGATTACCCATAGTGACAGAGGGGACTGCAGGTCTAAAACGCCTTTTCTTCTCTCGAAGTTTCTTTCCAGCATGACATCCTCGGCGAGTCCTGTATAACAACTCCGGGGGTATCACATGTCTGTCTCTGATGATCTCCGCTGCGCGCCGCAGCGCTAACAGCTGATGCCGTATGTAAACAATGCGTGTCCCAACTCCGACAGTCATTGTTCCATAAATGGGTAAAAAGTGCTATAATCCTAAAACGTATGTAAGTCCAAAGAAAGTTAACATTAAAAAGTCTCTACAAAATAATTTACAAAAGAAAACATAAAAAGAAAAGAAACGAGAGAAGAAAGGAGGAAGTGTTGCAACCAGCTGCTACTTCCTGCAGCGCCGGATATCTTATATCTATCTATCTATCTATCTATCTCTCTTTCTATCTATCTATCTATCTATCTATCTCTCTTTCTATCTATCTATCTATCTATCTATCTATCTATCTATCTATCTATCTATCTATCTATCTATCTGTCTATCGTTCATCCATCTACCTATCTATCTATCTATCTATCTATCTATCTATCTATCTATCTATCTATCTATCTATCTATCTATCTATCTATCTATCTATCTATCTATCTATCTATCTATCTATCCATCTAAAGCCTGTAATCATGGCTTTAATTCATTGGTTAATGTTGTCGTGTGAAGGTTGAGTTTCTCATGAGCCACAGAAGTGAACCGTGTACTCTGATGGTGTAATACTACAGTGAGTGATTCATAATAAAAGCAGACTTACAT
>NC_138245.1:31137891-31140391 GCF_964197995.2 Scardinius erythrophthalmus | reverse complement strand
AATACCAATAATACATTTAATATATTAATATAAATAAAGTATTTATATTAGTTTTATAATAATAATAATAATATGATTTTTTTATTAAAGTAATACATTTAATATATTAATATAAATATATTATTTATATAAATGTTATACCATCTTAATATATTAAATGTATGCGATTTATTTTTTACAAAAATAATACACTTAATATATTTATATAAACAAAGCATTTATATAAAAAAAATTTTTCATATTAGCTTTATTCTAATCTTAATATTTAATTTAATAAAAAAAATTGTTTTATATTTTTTAAATATTAATATGAAGCTTTTATTTTAAATTTTATTTTTGTTTTATTCTAATCTTAATATATTAATAGAATTAAATTATTTTACTAAAAAAATACATTTAATATATCAGTAGAAATATATTATCCAAACTAATATATATTTATTTATATAACTATTGGATAATGTTATTAATATCGGAAAATATAACGGAATTAACAAGGTTTGGAATGCCGTTCCATGTTGACTCTAAATGCAAAAGATCATGCAAGATGGAAAACTACGGATCTACAGTCTCTGCAGAGCGCCAGGACACATCGTAGATCTCAGAAGATCAATCAGCTCATACACTGATTGACAGACGCGTCATGCTTAAAGCGACAGCACACAGTGTTCACTCCAGATGTGCTACTGTACCACAACACCCGTGTGACGGGAACCACGAGCCTCGTCCCGCTCCGCTGAAACGGCTTTCAGGAACTCAGACAAAATCTCTTTAGTTCATCTTTACTATCTCAACACTAACATCTGTGAGCAAACCCTTATAAGCAGCCGTGAAGAGACACCGATAATCACCATATATACATATATATATATACAGTCAAACCAAAACTCATTCAGACATCTTCAACATTTCTCACATTATCAGTTTATTCGCTATAGTTTAGAAAATGGTAATAAAATATGAGCAGAACTCAGTTGATATTTGACTGGTTTTGTCCGTCCTTCTGTTAGACTGTCTCACACATGAATTATGTTGAATATCTGTCAGCTGTTAAATTTAACTACACAATTAGATAATACCAGTTTAGCTCAACCAATCACCAAGCAATGCTTCATTGTGTTCAGTCTGTGTGTAAAAAGAGCATTAGCAATTAAAGAGAAAACACTTAAGAAAACATGATCAGCTCAAAGTTATGAATCATTTTTAGTCCCAAATTGTTACAGGTAGTCACTGTATGAAGAATTATTGGGTCTCTCTCTCACAGTCGTGTCACAGTTTACTTATTTTGCTCTCTTCACTGATGTGTATCAGAGAATGTCTAATAAGGGGAGAACTTCCACTCTCAGTAAACTTCCGGCTTCTGAACTGGTTGCAGTTCCACTCTGGCTCCACATGAGGGCGCTCACAGGACGAGTGCAGTTCCACTCTGGCTCCACATGAGGGCGCTCACAGGACGAGTGCAGTTCCACTCTGGCTCCACATGAGGGCGCTCACAGGACGAGTGCAGTTCCACTCTGGCTCCACATGAGGGCGCTCACAGGACGAGTGCAGTTCCACTCTGGCTCCACATGAGGGCGCTCACAGGACGAGTGCAAAATGAATGGAGGTCTATGGCGGTATACCCCTCAAATCCACTTTACTCAGGATTTAATTTTTTGTCTAGTAATTTGAATGTAGTATTCGAAAGGAGATGCAAAGAAATTACACATTGCTGGGTGTTAGATTGTTTAGAGTCACTTATTTGCTTTAAAAAGTCTTTTAAGATGTCAATGACGTCATAACCATCGTACGACCAGTTACGGCAATCCTTCAGTCACTCTGGTGCTTTCGCACTCTGCTCTTTCTTTTCTCTCGAGGCATCGCCAACACAGCTGACACAGGTAAACACACACAGCTGACACAGGGAAAAACACGTGCTAGAAGAGTTTTAGTTTTGTTGCTTTAAAAGACCATCAAGCGGTATCTCTGGTCGTAATCAGTCCTTCACTGACCAATCAGCGTTCATTAGCAGAATGCTAGCGTGTTATGGGCAACAACAACTCAACCTGTAAGAAACCGAAAGGACATAAGTACTCGTTCATTCAACTTTCGACCTATAACCCATGTTGAACTTGCAAAACCTACAATCAAATCTGAGATTTCTCAACGGCAATCGGGTGAAAGAGACACATTTAGCCGTCTAGCCCCATAGACTCCCATTCACTCTGCACTCATGGGTGATCGCCCCCAGTGGAACTCTGGTGGAACTACAACCACAATTCAGTACAATAGGACTTAATAGGGAGTGGCCAGGCTCTGTGTGAACTATAGTGTCCTGAACACACTAGTAATGTTTGGTTTGACTGTACATCACACCTCATATATAAATACAACATACAAACTGTCGAGAAAGAGTCAGTTAATCCGTTAGTGAATGTTGAAGTGTGTCCTGGTGGATATAAGCATGAACACAGAGCCGCCGTACAGTCTTTTCAGATCATTTTATGGTAAATCACCTCAA
>NC_138245.1:31120391-31130391 GCF_964197995.2 Scardinius erythrophthalmus | reverse complement strand
ATGTTGCTGTTTGAGCATAAACAACATCTGCAAAGTTACAACGCTCAAAGTTCAAAGCAAAGGGAGATATTTGCTTTTAAAGAAATCGCTTTTTAAGGACTACAACAAACGGCTGGTAGAGACTACACCACATTCCTCCCGGGTTAGTGACATCACCAACCCCAAAATTTACATAAACCCAGCACAGGGCTCTATATGGCTCTGCTAAGAATGAGATGTTGAAGCTCTGCCCTCTGCGCCGTGAGCAGCAACTCATTTGCATTTAAAGAGACACAAACAAAATGAAAAATATTTGCTCAACCTCAAAAAAGGATCATTTTAACATGCTATAAAAAATATCTGTGGGGTATTTTGAGCTAAAACTTCACGTACACACTCTACTGGACAACAGAGACTGTTGTCTCAGTGGCATTATACCACCCCTTTAAACGCAGCCAATCATCAACCTGATCTGGCAACACTGGATATATGTTGCAGAAATGCTGGATGCACAACATTTGAAGATTAAAGGCCCTCTGAATTTCCTTGGCTTTGTTTGAGGTGTTGACGTAATTTCCACTGAAACAGGAAGCTAAGGCGGGACATATTGAATGGCTCCTCCCCCTTTTCAAATAGCAAATAGCGTTTGGTTTACCTCACAGACTGCGAGTCATACTTGACAGCACCATGGAAGCGAATCCGAGCGCTGATGATACGTTGTATTCAATAGTAGAGATGTGAATAAATTCTAGCCATTTAATCCCTAACCAACGTACAGTTGGAAAACGGAATAAAACTCAAGCGTTTGAGCAACCGAACACACATCTCCGGCCCATATTGCTCTGTGACGTCAACGGTCCCTTTAGCCAGCAATTTATAGCATAGGGGGCGGAGTTTTAGATTCTAGAGAGCATTTGATTGGACAGAAGATGTGATGAGGTGCGGTGACGTCATAAATATTTGTGATCCATTTTAGCGGAAGTGAGAGACTGTAAGTTTTGAATGCTTATATCTCCTAAATGCGAATTTTGTTATTCATATGCATATTCAGCTTATTCATAACCTTAAGGCTAACATATTCATACTAAAGCTAAAAAACTTAAATTCTGATTTCAGGGGGCCTTTAAAGGTTTGATGATGAAAAATTATGCAGACAAAGTCTGAGATTTCAAAAGACATAACATGTTGTGATCCATTAATAAAGTGTAGAGGCTTAGTGCATTTAGCCAATTAAATGGGTTAATGTACTTAATGTACTTAATGTACTTTGTTGTGCAATATTAATCTCGTAAGGCAGGTCATTCACCTTCAGAGATTAGTAATGCATAAATCAAGATCCATATTATGCCATTTTACTGAGAAGAGACTGTTTACAATTCATTGTAGCCCAAAATGATTTTGCGTACTAATATCTGTGTGTGTTTTTGCATCTGACCAACGCACCTGCGTCCCAAGTGCTTGGATGTCGTGCTCAAACGTGGTGTGCATCCTCTGCAAGGTTTCCACCGTGTTCTGGTCTCGGCCCAGCTCTTCCGGAAGCTTCTTATGCTTGTCCAGGATTCGGCCCAGGATCTCCTTGGCGTCGTGGTAGAACTTGTGCAGCTCGTAGGATGCGGCGAGAATCTGCGTGCGCGTGTCGATGAGCTCCAGCAGATCGGCCCAGGCCTCGTTCAGACCGTCCTTCCACTCGGCCACAGTCGCGGCGTCGGCGTGGCCAGCGTTGATCAGCTCGTCCGCCATGCGGTTCACGCCGTCCACACGCTCCTGACCGATGTTTCCGGTGTCCCGCGCGAATTCACGGAAGCGTTCCTGCAGCATCTGCAGTAGAGAGGAAAACAAATACATTTATTATAAGATCACTTTTAGTACATTTACAACATTTAAGGTCCTTGCACACTGAGTTCGAAATTCTCGTCTGAAGTTTTCGCACGTTAAAAAATAAATAAAAAACACATTTACACACTGCCTCCGAAACTTTCGTCCGTCATAAAAAAATTCGGATCGGGTTTGATTTTCTGTGTTATTCGCATCCGTAGCAAGCATTTTGAGAGGTGTTTTGACAACTTAGAGCCACAGAATGACGAATACGAAAAAAAAATAATTTCGGACTCAAGGACCTATACCCTTATTTACATGCTGTACTGCACCATTCATGAATATAAATTAGGTTATGTGATGATCACCCACACTTATTTGCTAAAATTGTGGCTATAGTTTGATTACCATTCAGTCCTACACAACAAACATTTTTTTTTCAATACTAAAAGCTTATTTCATTTCTGGTTCGTGACTATGCCATACATCTGATCTGTTCATTACTTTAGAGGGGTCATGACATGAGAAATAAAATTGATCTTTTGACACATAAGAGGCCTTTGAACCATTAAAGCATCCTCCAAGCTTCTGTGACGTCACACAGAGAAATACATTTGCATATGCCCGCCTCCAGAGCAAGACATCGACCAATAGTTTTACATCATTGCATCATAGGCCCCGCCCACTGCCCTTTGGTATCTTAACGGCTGACATTTGCCTGTGGATGGTTTATTTTAATGGCTTCCTGGATCACGACGAAAGATTATATGTTTTGTTCTGAGCATTTGACGTCAGATTGTTTTGTAAACGAGACACAGTGTAATGGAGAGTTTGCAAAGAAACTTAGATTAAAACATTATTAACATTGCCATGCCTCAAGGAACATATTAAAATAATTTAAAAATCCATGTCATGACCCCTTTAAGTGAAAATTAAACATTTCCTCCATAAATCAGTCAGTTTGGCCTGATTAAACGGAGTGTGTGTTTGTGTGGAAAGCACAGATGACTATACATGCTGTTTTGCATAGTAACAGTTGCATTGGCTCGCATTCACTTTAAAATACTTGTCCTAGTTTTCAAGGCTTGTCATGATTTAGCACCTTGTTATTGTATAATTAATAACTGCAAGAATATGCTGGATATAGAGGTGCTAGAATTGGGACTCACAGTGACGTGTTCGTAGTCTTGTCCGAGCTCGTGAGATCCAGCCACCACTTCTCTCTCGGCGATCCACTGCTCCAGATCGTCCACTTCTCGGTTCAGCGTGAAGAGCCTAAACCTTTCCTCAAGTTTTCCTCTCCTCTCCTCTGATAGGTCCTTCAGTCCAGCGTAAAGCTTATCCACCTGTGATTGACGCATGCCGATCCTCTCACTACGGCACAGACACACACAAAGTCAGGGTTCATTTCAAGATCAAGAGAATTCAAGAGACGGTCTCTGATTCGAAGTACAAATGTGAGAGTTTAAGTCTAATTCAGATTAGTTTAAAATCTAATTTGGAATCAGATTCAGAGTCAAAATCAGATTCTAATCCAGATTTAGAATGAAATTCAAAGTAGGTTTTAGAGTCAGAGTTAAAATCTGATTAATAATAGTATCCAGATTTAGAAACAAAGTTAGAACCATAGTTAGAATCAGATTCAGATCTAGATTTAGAATCAAATTCAAAATCAGTTTTAGAATCAGAGTTAAAATAAGATTAACATTCAAATACAGATTTAGATTCAAAGTCCATTTTAGAGTCAAAATCAAATCAGATTAACATATTATCTAGATTTAGATTTAATGTTAGTTTCAGCAATACAGATACAATAAGATTTAGATTCAGATTTAGAATCACAATTAAAAATGAAAGTCAAAGTTAGTTTTAGAGTCAGAGTCAAAATTAGATAAACATTCAAATCCAGATTTAGAATCAAAGTCAAAATCTGTTTGAGAGCCATAATCAAATCAAATTAAGGTTAAAATTCAGATTAATTTTTAGAATCAGTTTCAGGATTGTAGTCAAAAGCAGATTTAGATTCAGATTTAGAATCATAATCAAAAATGAAAATTTGTTGTATAGTCAAAATCAGATTCAGATTCAGTTTCAGAGCCAGAATCCAGATATAGTTTAAAAACCAGTTTCAGAATTGTAGTGATGAGCAAATTTAGATACAAATTTAGAATTAAAATAAAAAATTGGAAGTGGAAATTGGTTTTAGAGTGAAAATCAGGTTCAGATCTAGATATAAAGGTCAGTTTAAGAGCCACATACTTAAATTCAAATCCCTATACAGGTTTAGAACAATTTTTTAAATCAATGACATCACTATTACAAATGTCCGTTTCAGAGTCATAAAATCAGAAAAACCAGATCCAGATTTAGAATCAAAATCAGATTTAGATTTACATTCAAATTCAGGTCCATAAGTTTTAAAGTGACAGTCAAAGTCAATATCAGAGTCAAACTGAGATCCAGATTCAGATGAAGTGTATTGTCAGTGTGAACGGAAGGTGTTCTGCACCTCTCGGGGTGGTTGGCGGCCACCAGGCCTCGGCTGGTCTTAGACAGCTGGTGCACAGTCTCCGCGTAGTCCTCCACCGCCTGCTCCAAGATCTGGTGCTTCTTCAGCATGGCCACTGAACTCTGCTCATCCTGAGAACAACAGCGAGACAACACTTCAGAACCGGAGTGTACAAAATATCAAACCAAGCTAATGTTGGCAAGAAACCACAGGTAAATAGGGTAAACGATTCTATTTCAAGTTAATGCTGGTCTTTTGAACTTTCTATTCATCAAACAATCCTGAAAAGAAATTGTACACGACTGTTTTCAACATTGATAAAAAAAAAAGAATGTTTTTTTGAGCATCAAATCATCATGTTAGAGTGATTTCTGAAGGATCATGTGACACTGAAGACTGGAGTAATGATGCTGAAAATTCAGGTTTGATCACAGGAATAAATTACATTTTAAAATATATTAAAATAGAAAACAGACATGGAAAAACAGGCCAGTTTTACAAAGTCTGGACCCCATATCTGGACGCTTGTCTTCGCCCTATTATATTACAAGGTACAATGTAACTGTGTAACTTTCCGGACATTTTTTGACATCCTCGTCATCTTTTGGAAATGTTATTTTATACATGTTATACATTATATAATGTTGTTGCTATTTTTCTTTTAAAGAATCTGCCTTATTATGGTATGGTCCTGTTTTATATATAAATCTGAGCTTTTTTTGGGGGGGGGGGGGTGTTATCTTGTTATATTTGTATTTTAAGAGAAATTCAATAAACAATTATATATATATATATATATATAAAAATAAATAATAGAAAACAGCTATTTTACATTGTCATATTAAACAATATTACTGTTATATATATAAAAAAAAAAGCCTTGGTGAGCAGAAAAGACTTCTTTTAAAAACATAAAAAATCTTACCGATCCAAAACGTCTGACTGTTAGTGTATGTATGAATAAAACTGATAAATTTGGTGCATGTAAATTTTGCAACATTTTGGATGTTTTCTTTCCAGTAGTGTGAAAAAAGACAAGTTGCATGGTTTTGCCTTTAGTCTCTTGCCTTAAATGCACAAAATATCTCAATGCACATTAACATTAATGATATCTACACACACTTACTCATCTGTCATGTACAGCTCACATTCGCGAGAACATAACTCTTGCACAAACCTTGGCCTTCTCTTCGGACATCATGTAGAGCTCCTGCTCGCTCATCCAGGCTTCGGCTTCGGCCGCGTCGAAGTAGTACTGCTGCGCTTTATGGGCCTCCTCGAGTCTGGAGTGGCGCTTCTCGGTCTCCTGGATGATCAGACTCCACAGCTCCTGCAGGTCCGACAGACGGGACCGGATCGACTCCACGTTCGGGCTGTCGGCCTTCAGGATACTCTGGCTGCGCTCAAATATATCATCACAGCGAGGCTGATGGCCCTGGATCTCCTTCTGTAGTGTCTGTGTGCGATGTCACAATGTATCATAGTCAAATCGCCTTCATTTATAAAGCGCTTTTAACAATACAGACTGTTTCAAAGCAGCTTTACAGTGATAATAGGAAATTACAGTAACACAATCTGTAACGCAATCTTCATAAACTCAAATCGGTGAAAACGCAGACGGCGTGCACATGCGTATTACATGTTTAGTCTATAGGTATGCGTATATATATATATATGTGCGCAGGCGTGTAGTCTTTCTCTACAAATTGACCTCAACAAACGACCTGTCTGGCCTTAAAAATTCATAATATAGATTTTTTTTTTATTGCTTCCGCGTGTCCATGCGAAACACAAAAATGCAACAATATCGTGGATAGTGACAATCTGTATTGTGTAGTTCACCCAAAATAAAAAATTACTGTGTGAGAAAAAAAATCAAGTTTACAGAGTTTTTGTGTCAGTACTACATTAAACTACTATATATATAATGTTGAATATAATGGGGGAATATTTGTGGGTCCTGATAATGCCAAATGTCTGATGTAGTAAAAACTGGCCTACATTATTTTAAATATTTTAAATATTATCTAGTCAGTGACAGAGTTCATGTAACGGTCACCAGCTGGAGTGCCCTTGAGAGCCACCAGAGGGCACTCCACACCAGACTATTATCACTCCCTCACAAACTACATTTCCCAGAACTCACTGCCCGGACTCATCATCACTGATTGTGTTCACCTGTGTCTCATTACCCTGTTAGTCTCAGCCTATTTATACCATGTTCACTCATTCACTCACTGCGAGGTTTTGTATGTTGTTGCACTGCATTTCCGAGTGTTTTCCCTGGTCGCTTGGTTTTTGGATTTCTTGCCTGTTCCGTGGATTACTCTTTTGCCTCTGAGCCCTGCCAGTTTTGTTTGTTTGTTTGTTTGGACGGCCTACCTGTGTTTTGGCCTGTATATTGGATTACGTGTCTGGATTGCCCCTTAATTAAAGCTGCATTTGGATCTCAACCTTCGTGTCTCGGAGCAGTTTGTGACAGTTCAAGCATATTCATCTAAAATAATTCAGTATTTTCATCTTCATAATCATGAATATTGTTATTCTGGTGTCTCTATTGTCCTGTGCATTGGGTTTCTAGCACCAAGTCCAAGACTATTCATTTACACACACAATGTAAAACCAAATTTAGCATTTTAATCAACAGTACAACCTTTTATCATGTCTATGAGTATCGCAATAATATCGCATCGTGAGTTCATTATCGTGATATGTGTCGAATCGGGACATGAGGGCATTGCTAACGGCAGGTGTAAAGTGTGTGTTGAATTGCGCCAGAATTGCTATTTGAATGTGTGTGTGTTTGTTTGTAAATTGCAATTAAAAAAAAACAGTTAACCCTAAACACATTACCTGGTTCTTCTTGATGAGTAGCTGAACCGTCTGTAAATTGTTGCCATGGTCTGTCGACGTAGCAATAGGCATCCTCTCCTCAACCCAAAGCTGTCGAGAAACTACGCGTTAAACATCTGCAGTAAAGCAGGCAAACATTCACACGCATATTCTGGTGACACTTTACAATAAGGTTCATTAGTTAACACTAGTTAATGAATTAACTAACATGAACTAACCATGAGCGATACATTTGTGTATTTATTAATATTTATTAATGTTAGATAATAAAAAATACAGCTGTTCATGTTAGTTCACAGTGCATTCACTAATGTTGACAAGTATTAGTAAATGTTGAGATTAACATTAATAAATGCTGTATAAATGCAGTTCATTTTTAGCTCATGCTAACGAATGTAGTTAACTAATGAACCTAATTGTAAAGTGTTACCCCTATTTTAAACACAAACGTACAATCTCGTCCTCCACGTCGCGGTTGAACTGGTGGATCTCACGCGAGGCCATGAGGAAGTTTTTCCTCTTCAACAGCGGATCCAGCAGCTGCTTAAACTTCTGCTCCACCTCGACCCGACGTCCATCCACCTCGTCCGTGTCTTTCCCTTCCTGTCTCAGAACATGCGCTTGAGACTGAAGCTCCTCCACCTCTCTCTGACGCACCTCCACCTGGTTCTCCAAGATCTGGACCAACAAAGAGTTCAAAACATGATTTTCGGTCCCACTTTATATTAAGTGGCTTTAAGTACTTACGGTTACGCTTTATTTTAAGGTGTCATTGTTACAGAGTAATTATACATTCTCAAGCTCTTTAAAGCAGGATGGATTCTGATTGGCTGTTAGCGTTCATAATCAAATACATTTTTAAGTTCCCTGTGGTGAAAATCCAGTTTTTAATGTTGTTTATGTGTCTATGTGGTGTTTTTAATATGCTTTAAAGGAGAAGTTCACTTTTAAAATGAAAATTCTGTCGTCATATACTCACCCTCATGTTGTTTCAAACCTGTATGAATTTCTTTATTCTGCTGAACAGAAAAGAAGATATTTAGAAGATTATCAGTAACCAGACAGTTTTTGGGTCCCATTGACTTCCATAGTATATTTTTTTCCTACTATGGAAGTCAATGAGACCCAAAAACTGTCTGGTTACTGATAATCTTCTAAATATCTTCTTTTCTGTTCAGCAGAATAAAGAAATTCATACAGGTTTGAAACAACATGAGGGTGAGTATATGATGACAGAATTTTCATTTTAAAAGTGAACTTCTCCTTTAAGACAAACCATGTGTAAATTCATAAGTCGACAGCATTGCTGAGTATTTCCTCCTTAAAACTGCAGTGAACCAAAGACAGTCTCAAACACACGCTTTGAAATCGCTGGTGTTTCTGACGTCACAAACTACCTTGTAACCAATCAGATCAACGTGTGATCGCCAACCAGTGGATCTCTGAGCTGAGTGAGTGAGTGGAGGCGGGGCAATATTTGCATATTCATAGAACCGCGTATACTAAATGAGGCAAGGGTGTCGAGTTACATTCAAGATATTTTAAGGCATGAATTAAGGAAAAAACACCTAAATATGTCATTTTGGTGATCAAAAATGAGTTTTAAGGGATACAATTATCGACTACAGGGGGACTTTAAAACTATATCTTTATCGTCTCTGTTGAGAACGGGTCTTGATTTCTGAAAAATTGATTAAATATAGTAATCTCAAACCTGTTGTTTCTTGAGAAGGATGCTGACGCTGGTCAGGTCTTTTCCGTAGTCGTCAGACTGGACCTCACCCTCCAGACCCACCAGCCATTTGTCCAGATCAGCACAGCTCTGCGTGAAGAGCTCGGCCTTGTTGGCGTCAAACAGACACTGGGCTTTAGTCTGAGTTGTGGTTTCCAGGTCGGTCCACATCTTCTGCAGCGCCGCCAGCTTCTCCTTCACGACAGCGTCTGTCTCCGGCTTCTCCGAGACCAGCTGCTTCCCGTCCTGCACACACACAGACAATATTTATATGATAATTACTTCAAATTAGATCAAATACTGACAACATAAATCAATATGGAAGAGATATGGAATGCATAATGTCTTCAAGGCAGGATTAAAGACTTTGTGTAGTAAAGCACTTATTTTATTTTTGTTATATCAGGAAAAAGCAGATATAGAGTCGAACCAAAATTTTCTTCAACATTTCTCACATTATCAGTTTATTCGCTATAGTTTAGAAAATGGTAATAAAATATGACGAACTCAGTTGATATTTGACTGGTTTTGTCCGTCCTTCAGTTAGACTGTCTCACACATGAATTATGTTGAATATCTGTCAGCTGTTAAATTTAACTACACAATTAGATAATACCAGTTTAGCTCAACCAATCACCAAGCAATGCTTCATTTTGTTCAGTCTGTGTGTGTAAAAAAGAGCATTAGCAATTAAAGAAAAAACACTTCAGCAAAACATGATCAGCTCAAAGTTATGAATCATTTTTGGTCCAAAATTTTTACAGGTAGTCACTGTATGAAGAATATTTGGGTATAATATGTCACAGTTTACTTTATTTGCTCTACTCACTTACATAAATGAACTATAGTGTCCAGATCACACTAGTAAAAAAAAAAAAAAAAAAAAATTATATCTGGTGTCTGAGTAGTTTTTGGTTTGACTGTATAAGAAGATAGATTTATTCTGTGAGGCTTTGTGAGATAAATGCACAAACCCATATTAACATTGAAAAAAAATCAGCACATTTAATGACGTAACGTGAGTGCTAATGAATTAAATGCATTGATAACTGACCTTCTCGATTTTGTCCAGCCACTCTTTGTTGGACTGCAGTTCGGCCATGAAGGCCTGG
>NC_138245.1:31100391-31115391 GCF_964197995.2 Scardinius erythrophthalmus | reverse complement strand
TTTAAACTTAAAATGGTTTTAAGATTATAAAACTACTTTAAACATAAAACTGCTTAAAAAGTCAAAGCTTTTAAAACTAATTTTAACATAAAAACTGCTTAAAAATTCAAGCTTTTAAAACAAATTTTAACATAAAACGGCTTCAAAATTTAAGCTTTTAAAATTCCTTTAAACTTAAAATGGTTTTAAGATTTTAAAACTACTTTAAACATAAAACTGCTTAAAAAGTCAAAGCTTTTAAAACTAATTCAAACTTTAGGCTTTCTCAAGCCAACATCAATGTAGCTCAACTTTTGGCAGAGGTGGGCTAATCGCTAACTTTTGGCAGAGGTGGGCTAACCGCTAACTTTTGGCAGAGGCGGGCTAAGCGCTAACTTTTGGTAGAGGCGGGCTAACCGCTAACTTTTGACAGACGGCTGGCTAACCGTTATCCGGTTAATATGACTACGGTTACCGGTTTTGTGAGTGCAAAACAAACTCCTGATTCATTCTATTACCTTGAAAGTTTCAAACATTCTGGTGGAATTCACTAAGAAACATTATTCAAAGTGATGAAAGTGACCCCAACTGGTGTGATGAACATGGCCACAAAGATACAGGGCCCTATTTTAACGATCTAAGCACGTGGCCTAAAGCGCCCGGCGCAAGTGCACTCAGTGCGTGTCCGAATCCTCTTTTGATAGTTTAACGACGGGACAAATGGTCGGCGCTCCCGGCGCATGGTCTAAAAAGGTTGTCCCTATTCTCTTAATGAGTAATGGGTGTTTTTTGTCTCTATTCTGTTAATAAATAATAGGTGTGTTTAGGGCGTAACGTGCAATAAACCAATCAGAGTCTCATCTCCCATTCCCTTTAAAAGTCAGTTGCGCTGGTGCCATGGTGTATTCACTATTTACATGGAGGAATTTGCGAGCGGAAAAACTGAATGCTTCTCCAGAGCAAAAACGGATCTGCTCGTGTGCGAGGTTAAAGCTGTGCCTGTGTGTATGTGTGTGTGTGTATGAGAGGTTAAAGCGAGACCATCTACAGGACAAGCCGGATTCACCATATCTTTATGTACACAATATCAATCTTTTACATTGTAATCCTTTTATTTTTAATATTTGTCATATTTGTGTGCTGATGCTCGTCCCTGTGTGTGTAATAAGTGTGTGTGCGTGTGTGTGTGTGTATAATAAGCAGTGTGTGTGTAATAAGCAGAGTGTGTGTGTAATAATCAGAGTGTACGCGCAATGTGGACCCGCCTATAGGCGTATATTACTAATGCTCCCTTTAAATAAAAAATAAAAAATATTGTGCCATTGACTTTAGACCAGGTTTTTGTTGGTCAGTGGCTCAGTCTATTTCAGTTCCTCAAAATAGCAACGGTCCAACAATGCGCCTGAACACACACCTCGTTTTCAGACCAGCAGCCCATGGGTGACAAATGCATTTGCTATTTAACAACGTGAAAATGAAAACGGCATAAGGCTGAAACTAGCAAAAAAAAAAAAACGATTGTAAGATAGCGCCCACAGACTTGACCTCTCACCTGTGCTGAATGACCTCAAGGTCCTCCAGTTTCTCTGGGATCTCCATGCTGTTGAGCCACTGCTCCTTCTCATCGATCCAGAGTTCACACGCATCCGCCTCGCTAAACATCTTATAGAGCGCCAGGGCGTCTTGCAAGGCCTGTTTCCTCAGCCGGGTCAACTCCGAAACCTCTTTATAGCGTTCCTCGATGCCCGCTAGCCGCTCGCTAACGTTCTCCGCCTTCGCCTGCTCGGGAGGAAGAGACTGAGCCTGTTCGTGGAGAGCGTCGATCACCGGACGATAACTAGCAACCTCGGTCGACGCGTCTTTGTGTTTCCTAACCAAAGCTTGAGTTGAAAACTCATCATGGCCGACATCTGAGGTGGAGACGATCCGAAGCGCGTCTAAAGTCCAGGCGTCCACGTCGTCAGCGTCGACCTGGAACTGATGAAGGCTACAAGCTTCTTCCAAACGGGTTTTCCTCACCAACGCTAGCTGTTCCAGAGCGGCCCATTGCGCCTGAACATCCGCGATACGCTCACGGATCTTAGCTTCGCCGAAGTGCCCGGCGTCGGCCATCGTTTGACCCTCGCGGACCGTGTTCTGGAGGTGTCCCGAACGCCCGCTCATCTCGTCTTCGAGAGCACGATGTTGACTCAATAGGCGTACGGCGCCGGTTAAATCCTTCCCGCAGTCGTCTGAGGAAAGGATCTGCTCTTTCTCCCGAATCCAACCCTCTTCCTCAGCCATTTCCCAGAAGAACTTCCACAAACGCCGGGATTCTTCAAGGCGTGCGCGACGCTCGGATGCTAACTGGGTCAGCTCCTGGTAGCAGAACTCCATGTGGGACACGCGGTCTCGGATGACCTGAGGGTCACAGGGTTTGTAGCCTGAAGAGAGATGGAGAGAAGGTCAAGTCAAGTCAAGTCAGCTTTATTAATACAGCGCTTTCTACAATACAGAGTGTTTCAAAGCAGCTTTAGAGAGATTACAGGAAAATAATGCAACAGAATTTGTTTCCAGAAGAAAATAGCGTCACAGTGCAGCTTAAAAAAGCTTAGTGATGTTTCATTTTTGTTGTATAAGTTATTCATTTAGTTCATTTATATATATAGCCGCTCTGGAGAAAACCAAGATGTCATCGTGTCATCCAGCTCAGTTCAGTTCTCATATAATGGTGTCAATGGAGGCAGATCAGTAATATTGTTGAATATTAAATTAAATATCCCCAACTAAGCAAGCCAAAAGCCAATGGTGACAAAGGCGAAAGTGTCAAGAAACCGAAACTCCATCAGTGACAGAATGGAGAATTTTTTTTTGGGGAGAAACCAGACTCAGTCGCTCAGTTCTCCTCTGGCCAACGATCAAGCAGTGTATGATTATGATTATGATTATGATTCAGGCAGCATTACAGGTCAGAAGTCAGACTGGATTGGAACATTCAGAAGATAGAAGACATTAGAGAGAGAGGGAAAGAGGGACAAAGATGGACAGGACACTTTTAAGTTTTTCTTCACAAGCTGCTTCACTATTATTATGTACAGTTACTTTGGTCAAAAAGGGCAGGAAATCCTTTTTCCAGAAGCATATGGATTCTATATGCTTCTAGAAAAAGGATTTCCCGCCCTTTTAGACCAATGTATTTCTAATATTTAAAAAAACATTATTTTTGGAGATTATTCCATGTGTAAGTCTTTTGTGTAAGAGTTTTTATTGTTAGCTAAAACTACAGCTGAAACTAAAACTATTAAAGTTGCATGTTGTGTGGTGAAAATCCAGCTTTTAATGTTGTTTATGTGTCTATGTGGTGTTTTTAATATGCTTTAAGAAAAAATGTGTAAATTCATAAGTCGACACAATTGCTGAGTATTTTCTCCTTAAAACTGCAGTTCAAGCTATTTTAAGGCATGAAGAATTATTTTTCCAAGGAAAAAACATTTAAATATGTAATTTTGGTGATCAAAGTTTTAAGGGATAAAATTATTGTCTACAGGGGGACTTTCATTAATTAAAATAAAGCTGAAATAAAAGAAAATGTAAATATTAGATTAAAAACTTAACATTAAAAAAGAAATGTTGCTTTGGCAACTAACTGAAGTGTAAGTTGAAGTATTATAAAGACTAAAACTGAAATTAGAATTAATAAAACTAAATAGACAAAAACTGACTAATGCACATAAAAATAATCTGAAATATATATAATAAAAGCTAAGGCAGAATACTGATGTCAGTTACAAATCTTGGAATTAAGAGATTTAATCAATTATATTTGATATACATATGTGTGCATACAAAACAAGGGCAACACTTTAAACCTAACAAACTACTAATACTATAATGACGGTTTGTTGACATGTGGTTGCGGAGTTACTTATAGTTAGTAGAATGTCTAAAGTGGATCATGGAAATAAAATGCGCTGAGATTTGATTGTGGCTCAAACGAGGATTTAACTCCATTTAGAGCATATCCAGACTTCTAAAATTTATTACATTTCCCTGATTTTTTCCTGGCCTAGAAATCAGTTCTTAAATTCCCTTTATTTCCAGGTTTTCAATGACCGTGGGAACCTGGCAAAACCGCTCCAGCAATCTGAATCTGAACCTGCTGGTCTTTCACCAGGAATCACTAATGAATCATAAAAATAATCATAAAATATCATAAACTCACAAAAAAATGTTCCTCCCACTATGATAAATGAGCTGTCTGGACTCGACCTGGACTCCCTATTGTTATTTTATTCTGAAATAATATGATTTTATAAAAAAAAAAACTTTTTTTTTTTTGTCTCGTCTTTTGTAAATCCCTGTAAATTAAAAGTGTCTGCTAAAAGCATAAATGTGAATGTAAATGTCAATAGAATACGTATAAATTGATTTCTACGTATGAATATTATGCATTATTTAAAACACATCCGTCACACTAAAGTCAGTTCCTGATGGCATAAAGAAGACAGTAAACCAAATGACTTGTTTAAATGTCACATGTTCTCAAAACGAGAGAGCCGTTCTTACCCTCCTCATCCACGGCGAACCTCTGAGCGTTGGCGTTGACGGCTTTGACGCGGTCGGCCTGAATGCCGATGTCGGCCTCCACCAGCGCGTGTTTCTGGAGAAGATCTTCCACCCCCAGCAAGTGCTTCCCATAATCCTGAGAAAGCAGCAGCATCTGTGGAGAACAGCGGACCGTCATCAGGATATGAAAGTCAGTTCTGGCAGGTCACGTTAGTCAAGACTCTCAGCTGATCCACGTCTACCTATAGTAGACGCCTATCACTGTATTCATACATGTGACCCTGGATCACAAAATGATATCTGCAATACAATATATCAAAAATGCGATATCTGAACATGCAATATTGGGGTCGACATTTCATTCGGTAACTTTCGGCAGTTTTGATTTGTATGATGGTGAATGTTCTATGATCACATTATTTTAACATGTGCGTATGCAATGCTTCTATCGCTTCTTTTTCGCCTGTGTTCTGATCCAGAGATTATGTACTCTTTCAGAAGATGTGCAATAGCGCCCCCTACCGTATAACAGTGTAAAACTTCGATTGCCAGAAATGTCCATGTCTTAGTAAGGTTGTGAGAGCGAAACGTATTAGGGGCCCTATTTTAACGATCTGAAACGCAAGTAACTTTGTGGGCGGATCTCTGTTGCTGATATACCGGCGGGATAAATGACCCTTGCGCTCGACGCAAATCTAAAATGTGTTGGTCTGAAGTCGCTTCATTACTCATAGGTGTGGTTTGGGCGTAACGTGAAATAAACCAATCAGAGCGCCATCTCACATTCCCTTTAAGAGCAGGCGCGCTTGTTCCATGGCGGATTGCTATTATAACGGCGGATTTGCCAGGAGCGGTTCACAGCCGAGGAGACCGACGTTCTCGTCAGGGCCGTAAAACACAGAGAAGTGACATTGGGGATGGAGAAACACACACAGATTAGCTTCGCTTAAACAGGCGTATGATAATTTGGGTAAATGTGTAAGCTAGATTTATGCCTATTCTTTCACATCTTCATGGACACAACAATGATTTCCCTCGTGTGGTAATATTTATCTTGTAATTATGTATGGTTTGCAAAAATGAGAACTGTTGCGTCTGTGTAGATGAGAGAAGCAAAGTGTGTGTGTGTTGTGCACACGCTACATTATGGCCAAGCATGCGCTCTTAAAATAGCCTCTGAATAACGCGCCGCTGACTTTAGACGAGGTTTCTCCTGGTCTGAGGCGGGATTGTTTTCTGAAACTGCAAAATAGCACCAGGGAACGTTTGCGCCGGAACACGCCTCCTCTTTTCGCTGAACCGAAATTTGCAAGTACTGGTAGTGTGCGGGAGTTCCTTGTTGTTTGTAGATTTTTCTCTCACCTTCATTTCATCCATCCAGTCCATGATGTAGAGCATCTCCTGGAAGACGCGCTGCAGGCCGAGGTTCATCTCCAGCCTCTGTCTGCGAGCTTTGAGCAGCTCCAGGAGATACTCCCACAGTCGCAGGACGTTATCTTTGCGCGCCGCGATGCGCTTGATGTCGTGGTAGTTCTCGGCCTCCAGCTCTCTGGCCACGGACACCACCGCCTGAACGCGCTCCTCGTACGCCGCGATGTCAGTCTCGATCGCTTCGTGCTTTTTAGTCGCTGCCTCGACCGCCTGGAGGTCGAATCCGAAATTGTCCTGCAGAAAAGAAACGGGAATGTTAGGAAAAAAACACTAGTTTTAATTGAATTGAATTGAATGCCTTTATTGTCATTGCACTTCGCTGTACAACGAAATTCTTAAGTGCAACTTCTTGTGGTCAAATTAACACACAAGCACAATATAAAACACTAAGTAAAGGTAACATACAACATACAACTCAACATAGCGGGAAGACATACAAAAACATGTAAAAAAAAATTATTTCTCTTTGTCTTATAAGATATAAGATAAGCTTTTTTTCCGTTTTATCTTTTGTTTTGTTTTTGTTCTGTATTTGTATGTTTGAGAAAAAGAAAAGCAAAAAATAAATAAAACAATTTAAAAATATGCATATATTGTATATATGGCTGGGAACACAGTTATTTTTTTTACACAAAACTATATTAAATCAAGAAATAGACAAATTTCTACAAACTATCTTTCATAACAGTTCAGAAGTATGATTATCATTTGGCTCATGTGTGTTTTGTGGCAAAATTATGAAAAATGCGAATTTATTTTTATTTGCATAAAACATAATATAAATAATAATATAAATGTATAATAAGTAATAACATAAACATTTATAATAAATATTCAAATAAAAATAAAGTTTTTTTAATATATAATTAAATATCTTTCATAACATTTTTCAGAAATGTAGTAAAATTATTGTTTGGTTCATGTATGTTTAGAGGAAGCAGAGATCGTTCATTTAGAGCTTTTGCTTTCATAAAAATAATATAAATAATAATGTAAATTTATAATAAGAACATAATAATTCATAATAAATATTAAAATATAAATAAACTATTATATATATATACATAATGTATTTATACAACATTATGAAAATTAGCATCACATTTTTATCATATGCTCATTTAAAGCCTTTATTTTCGTAAAAATATATAAATAATAATATAAATGTACAATAAGTAATAAAATATAATAATTCATAATAAATATTAAAATATAAATAAACATTGTTTATTAAATACATTATAATTAAATATCTTAATAACATAACATAGTTCAAAAATATAGTACAATTTTATATTTATATATTTGTTGTCATAAAAATGATATAAATAATATAAATTTATAATAAGAACACAATTCACAAAAAATACTAAAATATAAGTAAACAAAGTTTTTCAAATATATATATATATATATATATATAAATGTTCATTATAAAAATTAGCTCATTTAAAGTCTTTATTTTCATTACAAAAATATAAATAATATAAAAGTACAATAAGTAATAACATAATAATTCATAATAATATAAATAATTATATTTTTAAATATATTATAATATCATAGCACAGTTCAGAAATATATAAATAAAATGTCAATGTATAAATCATAGACTAAAAAAATAGGTATAAATATAAAATAAAATCTTTCACCACCAGGGGGCACAAAATCGTTTGAAATCGATTGTGCTGGAATAACATTGCACAGTGCCATGAAGGAGCAGCAGCACATGTGTGTGTGTGTGTGTGTGTGTGTGTCTACAGTAAAGCTGAAGGACTGAACCTGTGAGACGAGGCGCTGGTTCTCGCTCAGCCAGGTCTCCCTCATGGCGGCCTTGCGGTCGAAGCGTCTGGCGAGTTGCTCCAGCTTCTCCTGTCGGATCAGTTCGGTCCTCAATGCTAACTCCCGCTCGTGCTCGGCCTTTTCCAGACGCTCCCACGCCTGCCACAACATCAACACAGTCAGCATTCAGATATAAACAGGTTCTAGTGAGGTTAAATCTGATGCTTTTAACATGCTTACATCACAAAAATACTACGGTTGAACCATAGTTATGCAAAGCGCATTACAGCAACAATGATCACACGCGCAATATGTATTCGTCAGCAAAAGTTCGCCGGATGTATCGAAAGTAACTCACTCCTGCTAAATGTTTTTGAATTCTTTCACTCGGGAACAATACTGTCGACATTAAAGTTTGCTAAGAAGTATTTCCTTCCAAAGCAAGCCGGTGTTTGATTCCTTTTTCCTTTTATAACTTGCTTTTTTTTTGTGTGATTATTTTAATTCCTTTCTATGTAAAGCACTTTGAATTACTTTGAGTATGAAATGTGCTGTATAAATAATCTTGCCTTGCCTTTTTCAGTGGCGCTGGTTCTGAAAGTATTTTTTACATTCGTTTTTCCCATAGGGCCTTGAAAATAGCTTTTGTTAAAAGTGTATAAGCCATGAACCAAAGCCGATCGGCTACGAGGAGAATCACTACAACACTACAAACTTTGATTTGAGGCAAAACATTTCGGAAAAAAAAACTACATTACCCATGATGCTGTACAGAAAATTGCTTATGGGATTGTAGTTCTATCCTTTACTAAAACCCAAACTACATTACCCATAATGCAGTACAGAAAATTGCTTACAATCCCAGAAGCAATTTTCTGTACAGCATCATGGGTAATGTAGTTTTTCACCAGGAACTCCGCTTAAACACGATAATTAAAAAAATAAGCTGAAATAATGTGGGCTAACGGCAAATACCATCGATTAACAACCTCGTAGCTCACAGTCGGTCTGTCTTTAAAGGTTTATTTGTATTTTTTAATGCTTTAAGGCTTTAAAGTGTTATCATTCTAAATCAATTTGGAGAAAATCAATGTATTTTTTAACTTCAGGAACCGACTATTGCGACCTATAGCAGATGGGTGGGCGTAGCCTTGGATGGCAACACGCCTGGTGCATTATGGGTGTTGCAGTTTTCCTACCTATTTGTGAATATCTCCAATGGGGTGTAAAAAAATAATAATCCTGTTCTCACTTTAGAATAATTTTATTTTTCTGATGCCACTGGCAGATATTTAGGTAACACTTTATTTTACAGTGTCCTTGTTACATATGGAAGTAATACAGTAATTTATGCATAATTACATGCAACTAACCCTCAACCAAACCCTAATCCTACCCTAACCCTATAGTAAGTACATGTTGTATAATATTATTACTCAGTACTTAAATATATAATTAAACTGTAACAATGACACCTTAAAATAAAGTGTTACCAAATAAAGTGTGACCGATATTTGTTCTTGTTTTAAGCATAAACTTAAGGTCTTAAAGTCATTTTGCATCTCAAGTAAATGTATGTTCAGATCTTCGTGCTGGAAGACAAGAGAGAGCACAGGAACACTTCTAAGGTCAAATCTGAGGTCATGTTCACCTTGTTGATGTCTGAGATGAGTTTGCCCTCGCGTGGCATGTACACCTTCTGGTTATTAGCCCTCATCTTGCTCTGGATAGTAAACAGAAGCACCTCCAGGTTTCCCTTCTCAGTGAATCTGTGGAGAGAGAGTTCATATTCAGCTCATATTCTGCTGTACGCTAGCGGCGTAACGATGCCCTCGTGTCACGATTCGATACACATCACGATACTGAACTCACGATACCATATTATTGCGATACTCAAAAAATTAACTGTTGATTAAAATGCCAAATATGAATATATTAATAAAAATATTATATTTGTTTTATTATATTAAATGTATTATTTTAGTATACATTTTTTTTACTAATGTTAAGAGTATATCATTAAATAAATCATACTTATATTATTATATTTAATGTATTATTTTTGTAAAAAAATATTACGTTCAGTAAATTGGTAATGTAAATAAAAATTATTTATTAGTATTATTATTATGTGTATATCAATATATTAAATTTATTATTTTAGTAAAAATATTTATTTTTTCACAGCACAATAGAGACACCAGAATAACAATATTCATGATTCTGAAGCTGAAAACTGAATTATTTTAGATGAATATGCTTGAACTCTGTTACTCATTAAATATATTTAGAATACAACCATATACAACCATTTGGCATTATCAGGAGCTATAAATATTCCCCCTTTGCATTATTATACATTATATTCAACATTATATATTATTACTGACACTAAAACTCTGAAAACTTTTTCATTTTGGGTGAACTATACACAATACATATTGTCACTATCCACGATACATTTTTACATTGCGATATATAGTGACACGATATATTGTTACACCCCTACTGTGTGTTTTAGACACTCACTTGGGTGGTTTCTCCACGGTCCTGTAGGTGTTGAAGGCCTGAAGCTGCTGCTGGACTCCAACCAGTGAGTTTGCAAACTTTCGATTGTTGAGGATGATGATGGTTTGTTCAATCCACTCCAGCAGATCCGAAGCCAGAGACTCATATTTCTCGATCATCTTCTCAGTCTCGATGGCGTTGTCGAGCACCTGGTGAACACAAACCAGTTTTAATAGAGTAGTTTTGCATTGCCTGAAGGAAATAAAAGTCGAGATGCACCATTAGTTAAAGTTACAGCTTTAGGTAAGTTGAAGATTCGGTCCTGTACATGAAATATCACTTTATGTGGCTATAAATGGTTGAAAATACATAAATGGTTGAAACTAAACCTATCACAGTTCAGAATGCAAAACAGATGTAAGATACAGACCAATTGAAATTAAGTATGTAAATATAAAGATGACGCCATTGCTAACGGTTACATTTAAATTACGTAGTTATGTATTATATTATTTTAAGTATTTATTATATTATATTTCAAATTATTATTACTTATTATATATTATATTTAATTTGTTTTTATTATTTTATCTAAAACTTGATTTATTTTTATTTATTTTATTTTAATAGGAATATTTAAACTTACAACTTTGCTGCTGCTTACAATACAATAAATAAATAAATAAATAGCACATGCAAGACTGAACAGTTAATAAACAGATGTAAGAAGACCAACAAAAATTATGTAAATATTAAGATGATATCATTACATCTCAAATAGGAATGTATTTAATTATTTTAATTTTAATAGGAATCTTTAAAGTATTTTTATTTATTTCAAAACTGATAAATAAACAAACAAGCAAATAAATAAATAGTACATGTATGTCAATAAGTCATGTAAATATTAAGATGATGCCATTAATAACAGTTACATTTTAAATAGGAATTTATTTATTTATATCATTTATATATTTTATTTTAATAGGAATATTTAAACTATTCTTTAATAGGAATATTTACATATTTAACTGTTACATCTCAAAAAGGAACGTATTTAATTATTTATTCCTTTGTATTTTAATAGGAATCTTTAACCTGTTAACTGTCACGGGCCCACCGGTGGGCCCAAATTCATTACATATTTAAAACAGTAATATCCTATACTAAACCTAAACTAATCTTGACAAACTATATATCATTTGAAAGCTTACAATCTCTAGTTTTCATATTTGGTGACTGATTTTCAAAATAAATTACAGAGGAGCCGTAATTTATCAATTTGCAACAAGACAATTTTCATATTCCTAAGGCGTGTTCAGACCTTTATTTTGAAATAGCAATGAACATTTTTATGTGATTCTTAGAGGTTGAATTCATATCAAAATCTGCCAAACTTCCCATATTACTTCTGAATAGAATGTCTACTTCATAAATTGTATGAAAATTGTGGAAATAATGGTTCAGATGATCACTCAAACCACATATGGAAATAGAGGCGTCCTTATATGGGCAGTAATGGAGTCTAGTTGTCACCTAGTGAAAATGTTTGGTACTGCGCCCAAACAAAATCTTACTGAAAGCTCATTTTTTGAGATATCAACCTAAATTTTGAAACACAACTTGTTCAGATTTTTGACTTTGATTTTTTTGCAGTTTTAGAGTCACCCAGGTTTTAAAAATATATATTTTATATAAAATATGAATAATTAATTTTTTTACATTTTACATTTCCATAAACTCAAACTGCTATAACTTTTTTTCTGTTTCACTTTCTTAATTTATTTCACTTCTACAAAAATCTGCCAAATGTCTTCTTTAAAACAAGACCAATTGTATGTATATACTCCAAAGCATTCTTTAATTACAACCATTTAAGTTCGAAATGTGCATTTTCATGTCTTCTCAAAAAAAGGGGGGTGACAGTTAACAGGTTAAAGCATTATATATTTCTTACAAAACTGATAGAAAAATAATAAATAAATAAATAGCACATTTAAGACTGTCAATAAGTCAATAAACAGAGGAAGGATAGAAAACTAATAGCAATTAAACACGCAAATATTAAAATGATCCCATTACTAACAGTTCAATTTCAAATAGGAATTTATTTACTTCTTATATACTATTTATACTATTTTATTTTATTTTAATAAGAATATCTTATATTTTATAAACAAATAAATAAATAGCACACATTCGACTAAAATCGTCAGCCTCTAAAATGTTCTTTCACAGAAAACGGAGAACCTTCTAGAAGTAGTTTACGTGTTTTGAAGACTCAGACCTTTCCGATACGTTTGCCCTCCACCTTCAAGGCCTTCATCTTGGAGAAATAATGGTAGTATGTGACGACATAAGTGATGACGGACTTCTCATCGGGATGGTCTACGCTGATATCTGCACACAAAGAAGTCAAGTCAAGTCAGCTTCATTTATACAGCGCTTTAAAAATGAGAGTAAAGTAGTAAATTGCGAAAGCCTCTCATGAGGTCCAGGACGGGCTTTTACCTTCCGGGTCCAGGAGTTTGGTGAGACCCAGGTGTTGCTCGGCCAGGTTGAAGGCGTTCTGCAGGTTGTAGTGAGCATTGGACTTCTTCAGTTTGTCGAAATCAATCAGGTCTGGCCTGGAAAGATCAAAAGCATTGAGATATTAAGGATATTACGATTGCAAAACAGAGCTTTTGATGCAGGTGAGCTTAATCTCTCAGTGGTGTGAAGTATCGGAGTAAATGTAATTAGTTACTGTGCTTAAGCATCTTTTTGGTTACTTATTACAAATATATTAACAACTTTTACTCTCTACATTTTTGAATAAGTAAATGTATTTTCACTCATGTCTCTTAGGTTTCGAGGACTAGTGCATCTTTGACCCTACGTTCAGTACGAGTTAAATACTTAAGTACTGTCAAAATCAGATACTCTAAGACTTTTACTCGAGTCGTATTGGAATTGGTGACTTTTAACTTGGAATTGGTGACTTTTAACTTGTAATGGAGTCATTTTTGCTGTAAGGAATCTGTACTTTTACTCAAGTCTTATTGAAATTGGTGACTTTTAACTTGGAATTGGTGACTTTTAACTTGTAATGGAGTCATTTCCGCTGTTAGGAATCTGTACTTTTACTCAAGTCATATTGAAATTGGTGACTTTTAACTTGTAATGGAGTCATTTTCGCTATAAGGAATCTATACTTTTACTCAAGTTGTATTGAAATTGGTGACTTTTAACTTGGAATTTGTGACTTTTAACTTGGAAAGGAGTCATTTTTGCTGTAAGAAATCTGTACTTTTACTCGAGTCGTATTGAAATTGGTGACTTTTAACTTGGAATTTGTGACTTTTAACTTGGAAAGGAGTCATTTTTGCTGTAAGAAATCTGTACTTTTACTCAAGTCGTATTGAAATTGGTGACTTTTAACTTGTAATGGAATCATTTTCACTATAAGGAATCTGTACTTTTACTCAAGTCGTATTGAAATTGGTGACTTTTAACTTGTAATGGAATCATTTTCACTATAAGAAATCTGTACTTTTACTCAAGTCTTATTGAAATTGGTGACTTTTAACTTGTAATGGAGTCATTTTCACTATAAGAAATCTGTACTTTTACTCAAGTCTTATTGAAATTGGTGACTTTTAACTTGTAATGGAATCATTTTCACTATAAGGAATCTGTACTTTTACTCAAGTCGTATTGAAATTGGTGACTTTTAACTTGTAATGGAATCATTTTCACTATAAGAAATCTGTACTTTTACTCAAGTCTTATTGAAATTGGTGACTTTTAACTTGTAATGGAGTCATTTTCGCTGTAAGGAATCTGTACTTTTCCTCAAGGATGGTTTTCAGGTTCTCTCTACACCTGCTGAATCTGGTACCTGTGTTTGTGAATGAGGGCGTTGAACGCCATGCCATCGCGCCAGCTGGTGGTGAAGTTGTGGATGTTGACGTTGGGATATCTGTGAAACACAAACGAGAACGGTCAGACATCAAGAACGCCAGTATGTTTAAGTCTTCGCTCTGGATATATTAACCCACCCTGCGGTCTTCATCTGACACCACAGAAGAAGCGCGTCCTTGGCCGAGCGTTTCTCTTTATTATCTTCCGTCTCCACGCTGATGTCTTGGATCTGTTACACAAATGATAACACAACATGATGGATGTTTTGTGCTTTTATTGAGCGATTAATTAAAAAAAATATATTTTTTATTTATTTATGTGAGGAAAATCAAAACGCTATTAAGGGTTTTAAAACTCTGGTCTGGGGAAAGGTTTAAAATAAATAAATAAATAAATAAAAATGTGTTCAAATAAATAGATAATACATCTAACAGTACAGTACTATAATGAGTAGAAAACTAAATATCTTTCTGTATAATAAATAAATAAATGATTCCAACAAAAATGGTTTAAGTAAATATATAAATATAAATAAATAATACATATAAGAGTGTTATAATGAGTAGGATTTTTTTAATAAAATAATAGAAACTCAATATTTTCTATATAAATAAATAAAAATCTGTTAAAATATATTAAAAATTTTGATTAAAAATATATAATAAAAATGTGTTTAAATAAATGAATAATATATAAATAAAAATTTCAAGTAAATAAATAAATATATAAATATAAATAAATAATACATCTAAGATAAGTACAGTGTTATAGTGTGTAGGAAAAAGGTGTTATAAAGTAATAAAAACTCAATCATTTATTTATTAATAAATAAATAAAAATGAACTAAAATAT
>NC_138245.1:31060391-31095391 GCF_964197995.2 Scardinius erythrophthalmus | reverse complement strand
ACTTAAATTACACTTTTATTTATTTTTATTATAATAAAGTTGAAATTATGATATAATATGAAATTATATAAACATTTAAATGGTGGCTGTCATAAAAACCTGCCAGATTTATTCAAACATGCATTAAATATTGAAGAACATTAAAAATGATAATGAATATGTAATATGGTGCATATATTTATCAAAATGCTCCTCTCTAGAGTTAATCTTTCTCGCTGATTAACGAGTTTATGGTCACTGGATGTGGTTTTTCTGAGGTAAATGTGACGTCACATGACATTGTTTACTGACGTCTTTCCACGGTTGAAACACTGATTCCATGTCACATGATACGGACTTCGATAAGTTGTACTCTATCTTTTAACACACTTTCAGAAGCTCATTCATGTTTATCTCGCGCTGTAACTGGTGTTATTAAGGCGGAAGAGAAGATCATGTGCTTCTCTAGAGCTGAGCAAGAGCGATCTCACGCCACAGCGCCAAAACGGTATTTATGTTTTTGAATTTCGTAAGAAAATGGACGTAATTTGAAATCTGAGACTTTGTTTCATATCAATAACAAAGCACAAAGATTTATTGGATGGGATGCGCGCAACAATGTTCCAATCATTCATCATGACTAATCGATTCTTGGGATTTAAGAACCGATATTGTTTTGTAAGAATGAGAATCGATTAAAATTGAGAAATCAATATTGTTTACACTGTCATAAACACATCCGATCTGTGTCACGTATGAGCAAAAAATCGGAATTGGGTCAAATTTCACTGACAGTGTAAACGGGGTCATAAGGTCTATAAGAATCCCGCTAACATGCTTTACAGTGTGTGACTCTTTCATTCATTCAGTGAATTGTTGTTTAGTTTGGATGAAGTGGCTGTGAGTGCAGGCGAGTCTCGACAGAAGCCGGCGCTGAAACACACGGACGCACTGAGATGATCCGCAAGAGTTTGATTAAACAGATAACGGGAAGAACTGACACACTCCGGGGAAATTTATGACCATGTTTTTCATTAAACCGTTGCTATGGTTACAGCTGAAGTGAAACAAAGCACACATACAGTCAGTGCTGGTGTCGAGGGCTCAGAAATACAGAGTGAGGTGCATTCTGGGTAGAGCTTTCTTCCCGATACGCTTGTGTAAACTAATCTTGAGCGGGTCTGAAACTCAAGCTTTGAGCGTTCGCCAGCGCCAGCGATGAGTTTCACTGCCTGACCACAGGCCTTCAGGAGCAGAGGAAGAGGCCGCAGATCTCAAGACGTCTGAGTTCAGGATGTGACCCGAGGCCTTGAGCAACAGAGAAGGTGTTTCCTTCACACACACACACACACACACACACACACACACACACACACACACACACACACACACACACACACACACACACACACACGATGAGGAGTTTTATCAAGAACCTTGAGAGATAGTGAAAGAGTGTGAACAAACATTGGGGTTACACACGCACAAACACTCACAGACACACACACACACACACTCATACACACACACACACACACACACACACACACACACACACACACACACTCATATACACTCACACACACACACACACACACACTCACAGACAAACTCACTCAAACACACTCTCATATACACACACACACACACACACACACACACACACACACACACACACACACACAGACACACACACACACACACACACACACACACACACAGACACACACACACACACACACACACACTCATATACTGTACACTCACACACACTCTCATATACTGTACACTCAAACACACTCTCATATACACACACACTCTCATATACTGTACACTCACACACACTCTCATATACTGTACACACACACACACACACACACACACACACACACACACACACAGACACACACACACACACACACACTCATACATACACACACACACACACACACACACACACACACACACACACACACACACACACACACACACAGACACACACACACACACACACACACACACTCATACATACACACACACACACACACACACACACACACACACACACACACACACTCAATATAATGCACAACCTCCAGGACAGAAATATAAGCTCGTCAGTGAAATGTTTCGTGTCCTCAAGCTCTTATCAGCCTGACCCCTGTGAAGACGTTTACCCGACGGCCCTCAGCGGTGCTTCACACACAGAGGTCGTGACCTGTTGACACACACGTTACAGTTTAACTAACGAGGAGACGTCTGACGCTCTGAACCACGTCATGGGAACACACAACTTGTGATTCACAGTCCCACGTCCAGGTCAATTCTCAGAACAAGAACTCGATATACTTTTGAGTTTGTCTGCAATTCTCCTAAAGCTTTTGATTTTAACCGGCTTGTTTTCGAGAGTCTGAGTCCCTGAGCAGGAAAGAGCAGTTTCAGGCAATTAGATGACGCAGATGTTTAATCGTCTGAGTGAAAGCAAAACCACTGGGCTCATCGACTCTGAAACACAGTTATCAGAACCGAGGGATCCGACTCGGCACATTAAACAGAGGAAGAGCGCGACCCAATAATAACACGTCTTCAAACCGCCCACAGTCACACCAGAGTGTTCTAATTCATGCTCATTTACATGGCCCCGCCCCCACTGATGACATCATCACTCGAGTTACGGCGTTGTACGGTGATTACTTCCTGTCTCTATGAAGCCCCTCCTCCTGAAAAGCACACTGTGCTCTGATTGGTCGGCTGGAGCAGTGTGTTGTGATTGGTCGAGCGCTTCGAGTGTGTTTGCACACGCCCCTTTCCATAACCGCCAGTTTAACACACTACTCACTAACTCAACCAGGCCCCGCCCCTTTATTCTGCGCATTAATTTGGTGGCATTTTTACTAATGTATTTAACTAATGTCAAAGTAAAAACTCATCTTTAATAATGACATATTTAAAAATAATTTCTTTATGCCTTAAAACAGTTTGAACGTAACTCGAACCCATTGCTTCATAAATATGCAAATTAGGAAACACAGCCCGGCTCAAACTCACCAGTCTCTCTCCGGACAAAACCTCCAGCAGTTTGATGAGCATCCGTCCATCCCGGAGATCCATGTACAGGTCCGTGATCCGGCAGGACACGCGCGCCAGGTGTGAGTTCACCCATTTGGTGAAGGTCTTCTTCTGCACGGCCTCTCGCTCATCTGCAGGACGACAACACACACACTTTCTCAATAACTATATTTGTAGTTATGTTATTAAGCATCTTCTTGATTGTGGGAGAATCACTCTAAAAGACTGGAGTGGACTTGGAGTGACGGACTGGAGCGGATAATTTAATAAAACTGCTATACCAGTATTATAAAATAGACAATGATCAAACGTTAATTAAATTAAAATAAACAAATAAATCATCTTAATTTTATTGTAATTAATTTTAATACAAAATGACTAATATAAAATATTATTTAAATAATTTTAAAATAGATCAGATAATCATACAATTATCTAAATATATTATTGGTTCTTTATTGTAATACAATTTTTTTAAACAAAATATTATTTAAACAAAATAATTAAGTTAAAAAAGTAAGTAAATACAAAATAATTAATTAATATATTTTTTTTAATTTAAAAATATTATTTAAATAAAATATATTTTGAAAAAATAAAATAAAAAAATATATAAAATAATAATAATAATAATAACAATAATAAAAAAATTCTCAAATATATTTAAATTAATTGTAATACAATTATACATTTTGTATACAATAATTTAAATAAGTAAGTCTTAATTGTATTTTAAATAATTTGAATACAAAATCATTTAATATAAAAATATTAATGAAATGAAATATATTATAAAATAATAAATAATAATAATAATAATAATAATAATACAATTATCTCAATCTTAATACACTTTTAATACAAAATATTATTTAAACAATACTTTAAATAAAACATATTGTTAAATAAGTAAATAACAAATTTCCCATGATTCCCATAAACAATATTCCATAATTGTATGTAATATACTTAATTAGCAGTGTGCTATTTATGGTTAACAAGTAATGTAATGATAAAAAAAATCATCCTATGAATTATTATTTGCCATATTATTTATCTGCTACAAACTGAAACTGTGTTTTATGTGTGCTATATTTAGACAGGAATGAACTAGTTTTTCTAGGAAGAAATGAGGCCGTTGTAATGGTCCACAAACTTTGCACCAGGCCACCCCCAAAACACATTCCCGAATACTAATGACTGTTTTTGGACGAGGAATCAAATGATTTTAAAATAGTCTGTGTGAACCCACACGTTCAACCATGTCGCAACCCGAAACCCTGATGTTCGCCCTGCCAAATGTTCAGCCACTTTCTAGCCATTATCCCATAATTCATGTTCCAGCAGACGACTCCTCCACCAATCAAACGCAGCGAACAATGTAAAGCAGACAAAGGGTGTTTATTTATGCTGGTCCGCCCACGGGTGAGCGGTTCAAATGCACAAACTTATTTATAATCCTCCCAATTTTCCTGTTATTGCATTCCTCGTCCGCGCACAGACGTAAGCGTCTGATTCGATTGTTTTCCCGCCTCCTTTTTCCTGGTTGACCCCTGTGTGTTAAAGACGACAGACCGACCACACCCCCACAGCGAGGGTCCGTCTGAGACCGGGATCGATGAGAGGAAGACGAGAACAGGGAGGGAGAGAATGAAGGGAGAGGTCGTCCGTGACAGTCTGACCCCAAACACAACAGAACCAACAAACAGAGGAAGAGGAACATCAGGACAGAGGACACACACATCTACAGCTGTGTGTGACGAAAGCAATATCCAAAAATAAATAAATAAATTATATATTTATATTTATACAATTAAATAATGAATTTAAAAAAAAAAAAATTAATGGACAAAAATACAATATATATATATATATATATATATATTGTCTGGGTAAATAAATAATAATAATTGATGACTGGGTAAATAAAATAAAATAAAATATTTGGTTTCAGGGTAAATAAAATAAAAAAGATTTAAATAAATAAATAAAAAGTTTTTTAAATAAAATTAAATAATAAATTTTATTTTAAATAAAATTAATGGATTTTTTTTACATGTAAAAAAAAAGAAATATTTATTGTCTGGTTAAATAAATAATAATAATAATAATAATTGACGAACGGGTAAATAAAATTAAATAAAATATTTTTAAATACATTAATTTAAAAAAGTTTTTTAAATAAAATTAAATAATGCATTTTATTTAAAAAAAAAAAATAAAATAATAATAATAATAGAAATATTTATTCTCTGGGTAAATAAATAATAATAATAATTGATGACTGGGTAAATAAAATAAAATAAAATATTTTTAAATAAATAATAAATTAATGCATTTTTTAGGACCATTAAGAATTTCTGCATTGTGACATTATTTTGATTATAACTAAGCACATTTTCACTTCATGCTGCTCATTTTACTTCTAAGATTTAGTTTTTGATTAATTCTCAATGTCAGTTTTCAATATGGAAACTTTTTACTGGGGTAAATGGGCTTAATTGTTACGATGATAATAGTAAAAATAATGAAAACAATGCTAAATATCTTAGGTCCTAAAATATACCTTATTTTCTTCATGCAAAATATCACTTGTTTTATATACTGTATTTCAATTTAAAGTAACTTGATTGGCAATGATTGTTTACATACAATACTGCCAAATAATTATATATAAATATATATAAATAAATATATATATGAAGACTTCATAAGCAAAAGCCTCTAAGTGCCATCTGACATTTCCTTCTAGAATGATCATTTTTATCAAGCTCGTATATTTATGTTCAGTAATTTCACTTTAATGGCAATGAAAATTACCTAGTGATTGTCATTAAAGTGAAATTACTGAACTTAAATATACGAGCTTGATAAAAATGATCATTCTAGAAGGAAATGTCAGATGGCACTTAGAGGCTTTTGCTTATGAAGTCTTCATATATGTATATATAGTTCTTGATATTTTCGTGAGAATCATCATCCTGTATTGTGTCATTTCTACTCATAACACTCTTGTGAAGTGTTCTGAAGCTCATGCAGAGAGTGTATATGTAAAGAGAGTGTATATGTACGTCTGCTATATAGACTTCTACTTCAAACAATGAGAATCATACTTGAACAGCATGTGCAAAACTGATGATTGATTCTCTCCAAAGGCGACGGAACGGCTATGAAAGCAAATTCTAGATGGAAGCAGAACATAGTGACTTCATCTCTCATGTCAAGCTTCACACACACACACTCCTATACATAAACACACAGAGAAACGTCTGGCGGATTCTTTCTCTTCTCCAACATGGACCACATGTTAAAATGCACCTCAATGCAAACGCATGATCACAAACACATCTGGAATGAGGCCGGCGTAATATCTCAATTTTATCTCGTTGAAAGCAGTGATATTAAATGGCAAGCAGTTTGTTGAAGTTTCACAGAAAAAGGACAACAGTGTGTCTGAAGTACCAGATCTCAACTCTGAGAAACAAAGACATTTAATGGAATATAAGTGAGAGATTCCAGAAATCTCCTGAGCTGTTAAACTCTGAGCAACACACTTCTCCTCTGGGTTCATGCAAACTCACTTTTATAAACTCAATCCAAACCACATTTCAGAATGCATGTTTTTCCTGGATGAGGAAAAAACTACATATTTCAACAGAGTCAGCAGGAAAAACAGATAACTCTCTGTTCCTTCCTCTGCTTAACATCTGATCCGACTATAGGAGCGTTTTAAGGTCTTTAGCAAAGTGTCTTCTCTATTTACTGTCAGTGCTGTCTAGGAGAAACTATACTTTTTATGGAAAATAATAAAATAAAATATAATAAAATAATGCATTTTAATTCAATTAAGATTAATTACTTTTTTTAAATGCAAACTTTTTGTCTCTTCTCTCTTCTCTATTTATAAAAGAGCTATACTTTTAATTGCAAATAAATTAAATTAAATTTGTATAATGAAAATCTATTTTAATTCAATAAATTCAAATTAATTACTCTTTTGTAAAAATTACATTTTTATGTCTGTTCTCTCTTTACTCAATGCTGTCTAGGAAAATAAAATAAATAAAATAAAATAAAATAAAATTTAATAAAATAAAATAAAATTTAATAAAATAAAATAAAATTTAATAAAATAAAATAAAATTTAAATTTAAATAAAATAATGCATTTTAATTAAATTAAGATTAATTACTTTTTTTAAATGCAAACTTTTTATGTCTCTTCTCTATTCTCTATTTATAAAAGAGCTATACTTTAATTGCAAATAAATGAAATTAAATTTGTATAATGAAAATGTATTTTAATTGCAAATAAATGAAATTAAATTTGTATAATGAAAATGTATTTTAATTGCAAATAAATTAAATTAAATTTGTATAATGAAAATGTATTTTAATTGCAAATAAATTAAATTAATTACTTTTTTGTAAAAATTACATTTTTATGTCTGTTCTCTGTTTACTCAATGCTGTCTAGTAAAATAAAATAAAATAAAATAAAATAAAATAAAACAAAATAAAATAAAATAAAATAAAATAAAATAAAATAAAATAAAATAATAAAACAAAATAAAATAAAATAAAACAAAATAAAATAAAATAAAATAAAATAAAATAAAATAAAATAAAATAAGAAATTACTTTTGAGCTAATTCTCAATGGCGATTCTTCTGCTTGAACATTGAAGATTTGAGCAAAGTGTCTAGGAGAAACGATCAGTGAAATGAAACGATCAGTGTTTTCTGGCGACCTGGTTGCGACCTGCTCCTGACTCGACGAGCTCCTCCTCGGTTCGGCGTGATGCTGAACTGAGGCTGCTTTGTGAACCAATAACATCGCAGCCAATGCCACCAAACGCTACATATTAGCCGGGCCTGCGGATCCTCCCAGAGGATTGTGGGAAGGGCAAACAATGGCGTCAGTGTTCCTCCCCTCGGCCCGGCACAAACCGCAGGGAACGCTGCAGGAATGCGGCAGCATCTGGACTCAACACTGGGTAAACGCGCTACAACCCCACCGAAATCTGCTTTAATATCAATGAACGTGTTGTAAAGTCTTCAAACACGGCTTATCTCACATCTCCAGTGGTTATGAGCTCTTAGATTCCTTCTAGCTTGAAGATGATTGGCTATATCATGCCAAAAGGAAATTGTATACAAGTATTCTTGAGGAATTTTTTGCGCATTTGTACATTATTTTCATGATAAAGCACATTTTCTCCCCCCAGCTGCTCAATACTGTGATGACACTTTACTTATTAAGATTTAAGCATCTCAGGATATTCAAGTGTCAAAGCGTGCTGTCTACGAAAAACAACTGAAATATAAAAAATAATAAAAAATATACAAATTAAATAAAATAACAAATTAACTGATGGCTTGAATATAAATGGCTATATAATACTGCTGCAAATTAAATAAAAATAAAACAAAGTTAAATTAAGTATAAAAAATAAAAATATATTAATGAATTCATTTAATTTTCAATTAAAGAAATGAAATAAAAATATAAAATGAAATAAAAATTAACTGTTGGGTTTGCTGTTAAAACTTCGAAGGAGGTTTCATGCAAGTATTCTTATGTGGAAAAAAATATCCAGAAAATGGGATTTAATATATTTTGAGTGCAATGGCAAAGTCAACTAAATGTCAGGCAACATTTGCCTTTGAGCATCTAAGATAAATCAATACTGGAGTCTGGCTCGATGATCAGGTCAGGAGGTCGAATTAGTCACAGTGACGGTAAATGCTAAACTCATGCATAAATGGTTCATACTAGTATATTTCAATAAGGAGAACATTAGAAAACTGAATTCTCTAATGTATTAACATGCATTCTATAAATATAACCTCCACTTCCACTGATAGTGAACACAGAGCGAGTCAGTGAGATGTTCTCTGCTATCTGATGAGGGCTGTGAGAGTTCAGGGACTGTTGATTTATTGGCGTTTCCTGCATCCTCAAAATCTTTGTTTGCTGACCTCAAAACAAAGCACACCCTATATCCTGCAACACACAGATAGTATTGTCTTTACTTTCAGGGGAAACAATATGATCAAACTATCAGGAGCAAAAAACGCAAATAAAATGCACAAATTTAAGGGATTTAGACATGAATGAGACACGAAAGTTGCATTTATTTGATCAAAAATAGTAAAATATTATTTCAATTTAAAATAGCGGTTTTGCATGTGAATATTAAGTAAAGTGTAATTTATTCTGCTGATCACTGGTCACATGATCCTTCAGAAATCACTCTAATATGATGATTTGATGCTCAAGAAACATTTATGATTATTATCAGTGTTGAAAACGGTTCATATTTTGGTGGAAATGGCAATACATTTATAAAAAAAAAAAAAAAACATTTATTTGTGTTACACTGCTAAATAAAAATGTTATTTTTCAACTTTTGAACGGTAGTCCATCAAGCTTTTGTAATTACATTTCAGGATTTATATTCATAACGGTCTGCCAATACATGGCTTTGTCCAACCCTGAAAGAACAAAAAAGCAATCATAATATATTATTTTGAATCAGTCTGAACGTGAATTCCAGTGAAATGAAAAAGACCAGACCACAGCATTCTTCCCATCAAACCTCCTGGAAACGAGATGTTGCACAACACCCCGATACGGAAACACGAGAGGGTCAAATCTGGGGTCAGGGATAAGTGAGATCAGCTTTTCATATGAAACATTTTCTACCGAGATGATGAATCATTAAAATCAAACATGGAAGGACCGAGAAAGGTAGTCGATGGGTGTTTTCCTCTTTTTCCCTGATTTATCTGCTTCCCGTGGCGTAAACGTCAGCAGAATGGAATTCCGAAGACTTCCTGCGGAGCGGACAGATCTCTGAGGTCACCGTATCACGTTCAGCTCTCAGCTCGAAAATAAACCTCGAGTTTCAACACTTCTGGCTGAAACCACAACACACAGTCTGAGCATTTGAAACAAGGGCAAAAATAATAAAGATGTGAAGTTTGAAATATTTCAGAGGCGGTTAATGCGCGCGGTGATGAGAAACACATGCAGCGTGAAACAGGCGTCTCATAAAGACAACATTGTACGGTATTTTTGGGCAAAATAGAATGTTGAGTGGATTTATGTTTATGTTTGACCTCTCTTTCATGTCTTCTTTATGTAATTATGTCAGAATGCCCATCTTGGCAAGTATGCTTGTAAACAGAAGTGTATGTCTTAACTGGAAGTAAACAGCTGAGAAATAAAATGCGTGTGTATCAGTATATTGGATCCGTGCATTAGCTCTTAAAGGGACAGCAGCCTAATAAACAAAATAAACCTAATAAACCTAATAAACATAATAAACATAATAAACCTGCTGCTGTCTTTGTTTTTTTTTTACAACAAAAGACAAAGAACAAACACTCATTGCTCTTCACAGAATAGGCCTAAGTTTTGTAACTTTAATGAGGATTAATCTTATGCCGGGTAAAAAAATATTTAGGGCTGGAAATAGATGTGCATTTTCTTAAATCAAATTTCTGTAATATATATATATATATATATATATTAGTATTCTGAAATATTTCTATATATATTTTATATATATATATATATATATATATATATATATATATATATAAAATAAAATATACATAAATAACAGAAATAAATATAAAATAAGTTCTTTTATAACTGTATTAAAAAGTAAAAAAAATATATATATAGTAGATTTTTATGTATATGAATATATTTCCATCATTATAAGAAAATAAGAATATAAAAAAGAATAGAATAGATATATATATAATATATATATATAATAGAATTTATATATATATATATATATAAATAATAAAATATACATAGAAATATTTCAAAGTACTGTTATTATTATATTTTATCAGTTATTTTATAACTGTATTAAAAAAATATATATATATAGTAGTTTTTTTTATATATATATTTTCAGCATTATAAGAAAGCAAGAATATATTTTTTTTTAAATATACAGCTCGTCATTTGTCACATGTGTCACGTTTAAACAAACCGAGCAGGAGGGAAGCAGATGCATGATTATCATGCCATATTTTAAGTGATGACATTCCAGTTGTGGGACTCACAGTTCCTCCAGTGTTGCGGAGAGACAGCGATGAATGACCCGCTTCACCAGGAACATTCTCTCACGAGGGAACACACTCAGATTTACAGTCCATGATAATGTGAGCTAATGGTCAGAAATCACTCCAAATCAGTCACTTACTAGTTCACATTTGCTGCCTGTATATATAGGGCGCTAGAGTTCGGGACAGAGCTGTTGATAAAGTATGAGGAGTCTGTGAAGCGATCACAGGTGTAATATCTCGAGCTCAATCTGCCCAGTTTCAGGTTGACTGGTTTAAACTCCACCCTTAGTTTCAGAGACACACGACACACAGAAGTGAGGATGCGCTCGAGTGCATCGCTGCAGATGTGCCGAGGCCACAACACAACGCTTACTATTCATTTGCATTTGTGCTCATAACCTTATCTCAGAGTTTCGCATCCATAAATGTTAATTTTTTGTTTTTGTTTTACCATTTCTGGCTGTATCGTGTTCTCGAGTTGCTATGATTCTCTGAAGAAAAAAAAACACTGCATAACTTTATTTTTCCAGCTGATGTTATCAATGCCACTTATTGTTTAATCATAATTTTTTAAGGTCTTATAGAGACACTTTCCCCCCCATCCAATCATTTCCAAACATTTAGCAAGTAAAATTATGCAAATGGTGTTGTTTTCAGTAACTGAAATAAAGCTGAAATAAAATTGAAAAAAAAAAATCTAAACAATTTTCACTTAATAAAATAAAAAATGTATATAAATAAATTTATATAAATAAAATAAAAATAAAAACAATTTTCACTTAATAAAATCAAAACAATTATATAAATAAATTTAAATAAATAAATACAATTTTTAAAAAATCAAAAACAATTTTCACTTAATAAAATAAAAACAATTATATAAATAAATTTAAATAAATAAATTAAATTAAAAATATAAAACATTGTTTTCAGTAACTGAAATTAAGCTGAAATAAAGTGCAATATAAATAATACCTGAAAGCTTAAACTTGTATTAAATCTTAAAATATAAAAAGTGTATTTTAGTAACTGAACTTAAGCTGAAATAAAATAAAATATAAATATTTGAATTAAAACTATATATATATATATATATATATATATATATATATATATATATATATATATACACTATATATATACTATATATATCACCTACATTTTTTAAACTTAGAAATTAAATAATTAAGTTGAAGTTGAGCTATATAGAAATATTTATAAAAAACGATATATAAAAAATTACAAAAGCACAAAGGCTAATTCAAAATATGACAGAATATAAATAATACTAGAATAACAAAACAGGTTTTCGAATGAAATGAAAAAAAAAATTGTTTTGTGAAATGAAACGTGATTCTAATTGGAAACCTTAATTTTTTAGGGTGTCACACAATGACCTCTGAGTGAGTGTTCAGTGCAGGAAAGGCTTCAGTGATTCATGGCTTTGCGTATCTTTGAACGCCCAGCTGAGTTTCCCTTCACCGCTTACAGTCCAACTGAGAAGTTTACATCAGCCTGGCTTCATCATGACAGGCCATTGAGTGAGTCAAACATCCTCACACTGACCCGGACCATTCAGACATCTCACTCGGCCTCGCTTTCAGTGTCGTATCTCTGCCAACAGCCCAACAGAAGGTCATTGAGGAGACCAGACGCTTGGCAGCAAGACACACGACGACAAAAGCTCTGCTTCGGCACGAACCCCATGAGCAAAACTGTCCTATCGAGGTCTGTTAGAGTCGGCCCAACATCAGCTGGACGCAGTCTTACCGTCAGGGAACTATCTGTGCAAATAGAAGCTGCCAGGATCATGTGTTTAGACTATTGAAGCTGGTCCACAATAGCACTGGAAATCCAAGAATCTGTCATTTATCTTGGCTATAATCTCTTCTGTCAGGAGGGTTTGAAGAATGCTCTTGTGCAGTTTGCATTGATTTTTTTAAGGTGCATAAATAACACAGAACTTCTTGACTTTGGCGGGGAAATATCTTAATATCAAACCATCACATCTGAGGAACAAGATGCTACATGTCAAGTATGAAAGCAAATGCAATCTAATATGTGCTATCAGTACACAAGCATGAGCTAAAGTTGCATTTTAACCCCATAACACTGCAGATTAATCATTTAAATCCACAATGCAGTTGACATTAAAATAATAAAATCACTCAGAAAGAAAAGGCAAGTAATCCATCCAAGTTGAAAAACTAAAATTGTGAATTATGCATGACGAATTTTTAAGTATTTGGGTGGTGAAAGCAATACGGTTTATCTACCATATTAAGTTATTTACAACCCTGAGATGAAGATTAGTCAATCTATTACTGTATAACACAGGTAAAAGGTCAAGTTTTCATCATTAAACTACTTAAAATAAGTGGTTAACCTGAGCTACTGATAATCTGCACACAAACACATTTCTTTAGATAAAATCATCTGCTAAATGCGTAATGTAGACGTATTTCAGCGTTTTCAGCCCATCTAGAGTATCCATTTCTCATCCGACCTCCCAGCATGACCTCAAACCGAGCCGTGATTCATCTACGTTTACTTATTAACTGATAACAGAGCAATGACTCGTTTATACTAAACACACTTGTGCAATCTCATGCATGCATGCCTCTTAAAATGCTTGCTTTGGTTCAAAAGAAGAGATGTGTAAGAGCATGCATTGAGACTCAAAAAACCAGAGCTCTGAGAAGACATCTGCACTACAGTAAAGGCAAACGAAAGCAATGGCGTAAGCGTGTGAAATCGCTGAGTGTGTGAAGTGCCGAATGCCTAGTGCACATGTATTGATTTACACACAATTAGAAAAGATGCGACTAACACACAAATTCTCGAGCTGCAAAACCAGGCTGGTGAATGCAATGTGTCCACAACAGTCATGCATGGTTCAATGCGACTGCTTTGTCATAATATTAAAGGTATAAGCTGTCACTGGGGTGGTACCTTTCCAAAAGATGCATATTTGTACCTAAAGAGTGCATATTAGGCACTAAAAGTGCACATATTAGTACCTAAATAGTCAATATTAGAACCTTTTTAAAGGGTACAATCCCAGTGACAGCTTTTGCACCATTTTTTCTGAGAGTGAACAATGAGTAACAGTAAAGGCCTCGTGTGTATCTTATTCTAAACGGCTGGACTCATTAGCACTCGCGATTCAAATGCATATGAAGCCGCAGCTTTAAGAAACATGCCACTATCAGTGTGATAGTCAGCAGAACAAAACAACCACTCCCACCTTCCCCGGGTTTTCCATTGTTGTCTATGACGGGCCATTCAGCCCCCTTATTGACTCGGATCCCGGGGATTTTGGGGAAGGGAGGTTAAGCACAGAAGTTGCATGTTTGCATGAAAAGCATGCAACAAAAAAAAACTGACCATCTAAAATCCTTTGCACTAATCCAGTCTGCAACTCCCAATTCCACCAGACACCCTTTCAGTGAGGATTACAGGGAGAGTAAAGCACAAACCCATGCTTTCAATGCATCTATAAACCCATGCATTCAATGCATAATCAATGCATCTATAAAATCACAGACGCAGTGCTGAAGGAAACTCATGAATCGGCATCATAACGGTGCTCCGCGTAGCAACGCCTGTAAACAATGCATTCCCACATCCGGGACGCATCTTACCTTGCAGCTGCTTGAAACGCCCCTCGAGCTGGTTGTAGTTGAAGGGCATTTGCGCGGGGAAGCTCGGCTCCTGGTAAAAGCCCTCGGGGGCCCCGGACTCCCACTCCAAATCCATGATCCCTGACCGAGAGGGAAACTATTTCCAGATTCCTCCCAGAAAACCACGGAATGAAAAGCAACGACAAAGACGAGGAAAAGCTTATTTCTGCTCCTCTTTAAAGATATCCAAGCAAGAGGTTTCCGTCCCAGACTAATGTCCTAAAGGAGACGTGCATGCTTGTTCGTCTTCCCATTCAAAAGAAGCGTCTCCCCCTCAAAAAACTCCAGCACACACACAAAAACGCCCCTCCTCCGGTCACACACACACTCAGACTCAGAGGATGGCTTGCCCACACACTCCTCGTTTGAGACCGACCCGCTCTGAATCTGCAGGAGTCAATGGAAGGGTTTCTGTGAGACTCCTTTAGCGGAGCAGAAGAGGAGGGCAAGAGGGTTGTAATTTCACCAGCCTGTGTGTTTGCACATGATGTCACCACCTCATTACAATGAAAGAGGAGGAGGAGGAGAAGACGGGCCGTACCAAGTCTCCGGATGAGATGGGGGAGGAGAAAGAGCAGGAAGTCGGCTCATTTCCATGCATTGTTATTTAAAAGTCATGCAACACAAGCAAAGTCGCATTAGAAATGCGGAATGGCCTTTTTGGAATGTTGGACTGACTTGCATCCCGTCTAGAATTCCATTTCCCTAAAATTCCGTTTGCCTGAAATTCCATTGGCCTCCTCCTCTTGTCCCCCCCCCCTCTCGCCGTCCATCTGTTAGCAAGGTGAGGAGAGACTCTACCATGAATGCAGACTTTGAACTGCTTCTCAAAGTTTGCCTATTGAATTGCACTCCGCTGTAAAACAAACATCTGCTGTAATTCCCACTCAGGAATCTCACTCACACGGCTACGTCAGGATCCAGGACACACAGACAGACTGTCATGATGGCAAACGCTCCTGTCTGCTTTTCGTTACGGGTCTTAAACGTTATAAAAAGCAGGATTATGCAAACTAAGGCCCTCAACGGTGAATTAAAAGCCACACTGAGAAAGACAAAGGATCATGGGATATTTACGGGAAACTAAGGAGTGTTTTTATGAGAGTGGAGCGTTGATATGAAACGCTGCATGAAATGTTATAAATCAAGCAATAAAACGCTGGTTTGTTTTCTGTCAGCAACAGTGTTCCTGGCACAAAGCAAGCATTTGTTTCTGCTTAATGAAGAAAGAGGTTTATGTTGTTTTTTTTAGAATTCCAACTAAATTTGCTCATTGACATTCAGAATAAAAACGTGAACAACAGGCAAATTTTTGTTTATGTTTTAATAATTTAATGTGTTTTTGTCATTTTAATTTCAGTTTTAGTTTTAGTAATTTTAGTACTTACAGGCAACATTTATAACCCTAATTTCTATTAACATTTTTATTAGAAAAATAGGTTGTACTTTATTTTGCAATACGTGCACGTACTTAAAAGTGCTGGTTAATATAAGGTAACTACATTGGTTAAGGTTAGGTTCAGGGTTAGTAACTATAGTTATTACCCAGATATTGTAATTACTATAATAAGTACATTATATGTACTTATTATAGGAGAGATCTGTAAAATAAAGTGCTACTGAAAAATAAAAATGTTTTTATAAAATATAATGTTTTTAAAAATGTAAAATTTTCTGCTCTTTGATTAAAAAGTATTAGGCTTTACCATAGTAGAGTGATATGATATATATATATATATATATCATCATACTGAATTAATGCTATATTAATATACTATTATTTACACAGTACGCCATGGTACTTAAAAAAATAATCCCTCTTTCCACAAGACAGCATCCTCAAGGAACCATGAGATAAGCTATAATGTGACCAAATGTGTCCCATGATCCTGTATTTCCAAATGAAACAAATGTTGAATTATTCCTCGGAGTGTCTAGCGTGGGATCGCGGCCCGGGGGTGTTCTGGTGGATCTGGGCCCGCAGTGAGAGGGATATTTGTGCAGAAACACAGTCAGTTGTGTCATTTTGAAGTCACAAGACGTCCACGTGTCCTCGGCGCGCTTAATTCACCTCCGTCTGCACTTCTGTTCTCTGTCACAAGTGTGTGTCTGAGTCTCAGAGCTGAAATCATCCCTCGCGCCGTGAGAAACAGCCCACGATAAAGGAGCGCTTACTCTCAAACACGCACACGCTCCGTGGAATAATCTGGAGATAACCGGATGAATATATCGGGAAATGATGGGAAATGAAGGGCAATACACCCTAACCCTAACTGTGTGTGTGTGTGTGTGTGTGTGTGTGTGTGTGTGTGTGTGTGTGTGTGTGTGTGTGTGTGTGTGTGTGTGTGTGTGTGTGTGTGTGTGGATTTCCATTCATTCCCAATCGTTTCAATGATAAAATGATTCAAAAATATATATATTTTTAAAGATAATATTATATTATATTATATTATATTATATTATATTATATTATATTATATTATATTATATTATATTATATTATATTATATTATATTATATTATTTGAAGATATATAATGATAAATATTTTAACAATAAAAGTCGGAAAAATGTGAAGCCAAAATAAACGGAAAAAAATATTTATACATTTTATAAATGTAAAATAATTAAAAATAATAATACAATTATTTTAAAATATTCTATTTAAAAGATAAAAGCATATTAAATGATTATATTATTTCATATTATATTTTATAATATTATATTACCTGATGATATACTGTATATATAATAATAAATATTTTAAAAATAAAAGCCTTTTTTTAATGCTGACAAGGATTTATTTTTTATAAATGTAAAAAAAAAATAAAAAATAAAAATATATATATATATATATATATATATATATATATATATATATATATATATATATATATATATTATTTATTTATTTATTTATTTTTTAATTGATGAGAATGATTTACATTTTTGTATTTCCAAATAGATTTTTATAATTTCTAGAGAAAATGTGAATCTCTAGATATGGCTAAAATATCTGTGGATTCATGGATAAAATGGTCAAATCCCAAACTCTTGTCGAACAGCATTAAGTGGAGCATCTGACATGATCCAGTCTAGTCTTGATAATCCATACGAGAGGAACAGGCCTCAATAGTGGATTTATATCACATGATCTTTTCTAATCAATACCAGTATTTCTACATGAATATGCTGATATCTCAGCATGATAAAGAGCATTTGAAACTGACCATGAACAGAATGAACGCAGATTTCCCACAAATGCATGTCAGATGTGTTGTTTCTCGCTCACAGAGGGATAAATGTATGTAACTGCTTGTTTCTGCTGGCGCTGGGACAATCGCTGCTTTGGCAAGTCAACGAAGGCAACATTTCACATGATGCTCCGCTGTGATCTTATAAAAATGTACTTGCACAATCCCACAATTCCAGACGGATTCGGTTGTAACGCAACACAACTGCTCTTCCTCGACACTGAACTCAAGAGTGCTGATTTCAGCAAAGCCCATAACGTCTGGATAGTGCCTGGATACGGTGTGTTTCTGAGTATTACGATGATCTAACGCGTTCGGAAAGCTAAGTGGGGTGGTTTTCCAGACATCTGGCCGACGGACTCCGGAAGGGAAGGATAGAGGAAGGACAGGGGGTCTGTGGGTGTTTCCTTTCTCTTATGAGATGAACAACCATACAAACACGCAAACCAGGACATTCCAGCCCACAATTACATGAGATGAAACTGGGAAATATGGATATTTCTCCTGGTATATCTGGAGGCAAACAAGGAATGTGATCTAAAGAAAAAAAAACACTGGCCATAGGAAAGCAGTGCGAGTTCTCAATCTGAACTCAAACATTTCTAATGATCTGTGATTCTCAAATGATTCTCTATACTTTATGTCAACTCTTGACTCATTGTAGTTAAGAGTTAAGTTGTAGTTAAGTTGAGAGCTAAATAAAAGAGACGGATCTTCAGCGGAGGAAGAGAGTCACTCGAGGAGACGACAACCAGCTCATGTATTTTTCACGACACCTGTCAATAATTTAGATGCTCGTGTTTCATTGGTGGAATACTAGTCCACTGCCCCACAAACCAGTACGTGTGTGTGTGTGTGTGTGTGTGTGTGTGGGAAACCAGGCAACCAAGGGGAATTAATTATTCATGATGACAGCATTAATTCTATCTAGGTAGAGAGATTCATCCATCCGTCCATCAGTCCATCTGTCCATCATCAATCAATCAATCAATCAATCAATCAATCAATCAATCAATCTATTTATCTATCTATCTATCTATCTATCTATCTATCTATCTATCTATCTATCTATCTATCTATCTATCTATCTATCTATCTATCTATCTATCTATCTATCTATCTATCTATCTATCTATCTGTCTGTCTATCTATCTATCTATCTATCTATCTATCTATCTATCTATCTATCTATCTATCTATCTATCTGTCCATCATCAATCAATCAATCAATCAATCTGTATATCTCTATCTATCTATCTATCTATCTATCTATCTATCTATCTATCTATCTATCTATCTATCTATCTATCTATCTATCTATCATCTATCAATCAATCTATCTATCTATCTATCTATCTATCTATCTATCTATCTATCTATCTATCTATCTATCTATCTATCTATCTATCTATCTATCTATCTATCTATCTATCTATCTATCTACTGTATCTATCTATCTATCTATCTATCTATCTATCTATCTATCTATCTATCTATCTATCTTTCTATCTATCTATCTATCTATCTATCTATCTACATCATCCATCTATCACTCTATCTATCTGTCTGTCTGTCTACTTATCCATCCATCCATCCATCCATCCATCCATCAATCAATCAATCAATATGTCAATCTATCTATCCATTTATCCATCTATCTGTCCATCCACTGGTCAGTCTGTCCATCTGCTCATGATAATGGCAGAGATCATTGAGTTAACATAAATCATAAAAGTTTGATCAGTTTAATAAAATAGGCACAAACTTCTTACAAAATGCAGCCGAATTAAACAAAGTGTCAGAATCAATCCGTAATAAATCCCACACATGCTCGTGTTTAGCATAATAATAATAACACAAATAAAGGGGTGGTTTTCCCTCAATCTGGCGCCCCTGTTGTGAGGGATGATGTCCGTCTGTTCCTCGAGCACATGGTCCACATTAGTGAGGTATGCCTGAGATTCCCGACGGATCAGACCTCTGGGAGTGAACCGTGCCGGTGTGATATCGGACGTCCCATCCCAGCCCATGACAGCGTGACGAGACCGCAAAGACCTGAGACAATTCTGCTTCTATTTAAACGAGACTTTTACATCCTCTGAGGAATATATGAGGTTTGCTTACCGACGCGCTGCAGTATTGCTGAGTACGTTCTGGCCCAAGCCAAAAGCAAAATAAAAGTCATTATAAAAATGTGTGCCAAACTATTCAGTACTTCCTCCTGGAGCTCCTGATCTCAAATTTCATGGCTTGTTTAGTATGAAAACTCAAAGATGTCACTAGTTTGTAATTTCCATGCCTCTAGTGATTAGAGTGCGGATCGGGCCGAATTTTTCTGTCCGAGCCCAAGTTTGGCAACTGTAAATATTCAGCTTTTTTCCATGTTCATCTCTCTTTAGTGTGTAGTGTTGCAGTTTGAGCATGAAAAAGCACTTAGTTCTTCTCTATATCAGTGTCAGTGTTTCTGAACTCCTGAAACGCCTCCATTGTAGTCTTGAGTTTCTTCCGGGAACACGTCATAATATTCCTCATTATAATAATTCATGCGCAGAATAAAGGGGCGGGGCCTGGGTGAGTTAGTTAGTAGTGTGTTAAACTGGTGGTTATGGAAAGGGGCGGGACATTTCCCAAACGCACTCGAAGCGCTCGACCAATCACAACACACTGCTCCAGCCGACCAATCAGAGCACAGTGTGCTTTTCAGAAGGAGGGGCTTCATAGAGACAGGAAGTAAACAGAGCGTTACTGACAGACTGGGAAGAGAGGAGCCGCAACAATGGAGAATATGAGGAAAATAATCAACATTCAAGTTTTAGTAGAGCCTGAAAACAACATCAAGACATGGCCTATTTAAAAAAAATTACACACTGCACCTTAAACTTGCTGTGCATCTCTTTCTTGAGCATTATTCCTGCTTCCATGATGCAGAATGAGTGGGACAGAGCAAGGGTTGTATATGCTCTGCTGCCCAGGAATGCAGGAAAACACAATCACGTGAAACGTAGATGCTTTACTGGAATGCTGGGGATTTTTTACAACTCCAGAAATGGATTGTGGGTTTTGGCAACAAGAGAGAAAGGACGAGATTTAATATTTTTGTTTTATGTTCCATCTTCTTCATCCCTGAAGTTTCTAAGTGAGTCTCAGGGAGAGCGAAGCGTCTGTTTAAGCTCTACCACCCCGAGAGAATATGAGAAAACTCCAGCGCTCATAAACAACATCACACCTCTGTAAACACAGCGACCGAACGCATGATGCCTGATGGAAAACAGCAGAGGGAAATATGCCACTGTCATCCAAGGAGAATAAATTATATAAAGAAATACAACGAAACCCCACAGTGAGAGTTATGGAGGGGTTGAGGAGGTGGAATGATGTGGAAGTCTTTAAAAAATTATGGAAATTTATACCTTGCCGTTGTTACATCTCGCAATTCTGACTTTATATCTCACAATTGCGTATTATAAAGTCAGAATTGCGAGAAAAAAACTTTATAACTTTATTTCACGCAATTGCGACTTTATTTCACGCAATTCTGACTTTATATCTCGCAATTCTGACTTTATTTCACGCAATTGCAACTTTATATCTTGCAATTCTGAGAAATAATGTCAGAATTGTGAGATAAAAAGTCGCAATTATCTTTTAAAATGTTTTATTCTGTGGCGGAAACAAGCTTCCATATTAAATTGATCAAGAGTGACAGTCAAGACATTTATAATGTTACAAAAGATTCAAATTCAAATTAATTCTGTTCTTTTGAACTTTCTATTCATCAAAGAATCCTGAAAAATAAAATGTATGATGGTTTCCACAAGCTGTTTCCAACACTGATAATATCATAAATGTTTCTTGAGCATCAAATCCTCATATTAGAGTGATTTCTGAAGGATCATGTGACACTGAAGACTGGAGTAATGATGCTGAACATTCAGCTTTGATCACAGGAATAAATTACATTTTACTGTATATTCACATAGAAATCAGCTGTTTTAATTTGCAATAATATTTCACAATTTTTCATCAAATAAATGCAGACTTGCTGACCCCAAACTATTATTTTTCACATATATGTCAACATATTATGATGGAAGCAAGGAACAATGCAACCGATGCTTTATCATGCACCTACAATTTCAGAGTGTTTTAATGAACTTTTGTGACGACACACTCTAATGACTAATTAGGTTTTTGTAAATCCAAATATATTGTTTTCTAAAATGCATTATTATTCATCAAATGGTCCATCAGAGTGTCTAAGTGCCCTACAAAAGAAGCATTTAGTTCAACACAGATATATATTGTTTCTATAGGAACTGCATTAAAGATTCAACCCATGAATAAATCATCATGCATCTCCATATTGATTTTATGTAACACACAGTTTCCCGTACGAGGCGTAAGAGCGACGCGAGCCGGTCTGTGGGCTCGAGGGTTTCGCCGTGGATCTGAAATGGTGTGGGAGCTTCAGAAGGAGCGGATAAAGTGTGAACTTACGCCCACTTTCTCTCTGCCGCTGATCTCCCACGCACAAAATCACTGCATGTCATGTGCGAGCGGGTGGGCGTCACATTATCGAGCTATTCAAACTCCAAAACACACAATAGCTGACAAAAAAACACTTAATAACCTCTCTTATTGTTCCTCTCTGTCAAGCTCTGAAAGAAGGTCATGTTCATCTGTTTAACAGCATCACAGAAGGACACTATACTGTCAAATAAAATCTGTTACATTTACGGTAAAAGCCAGAAATATATCGTAAAAAATACAGTAGCAACATTTTAGGTTTTACAGACTTAATTTAAATTTACAGAAAACGAACATAATTCATTATCTGATGTAATGTTAATTTACCGACCCTACTGAAGTACTAATATCTGTTTTGTACCACTGTAACACACTGACAATCACTAATCACAGTGATGATGAGAGTCACATGATCAATCAAAGCTCATCACAAACACCATTTCCTCATTAAAATTAAAACTTAAATATAGAAGCAGCACAGTGTCATTCACACACACACTAAACACCATCATGGTATCACGTAAAAATGTTCAAATGCAATAAACATTCATTTAACAACATAGAACCCTAATGTACATAACTGATCAGAAATAACAAAGAAAAACTATGAAGAAACAGTAATTTCAACAAAAGTACATCAAATGTGAAGTGTCACGCAGGGAATTGTGGGAATGTCAATTAACAGTTTTCTACTGTAAATTATACAGTGACTTTTCACTTCCAAAAACTGTATTTTACTGTAAAATTACATTAAATGTACAAAATCTATATTTTGTAGATTTAGATCTATCACAGTTATTGGGTAACCGTATCTAGTTAGGGTGGCCATTTCCATAACCAAAAAGGAGGACGGGGCGGGGGGGTTTAAATCATAAATCAGATGTATGTACAATAACATTACGATGTCCAGCAATCGATTTAAATAGTAAATTTATCGCATTTCACGGTTTTCCACTGTAAATTATACAGTGACTTGTTCTTTTTCACTTCCAAAAACTTTCATTTAACGGTATTTTACTGTAAAATTACATTAAATGTACGGTTAGATCTATCACACTTTGTGTGTAGACACTGTACACTGTACACACTGTAGCATTTTTACGGTGATTTACTGTTAAAAACAGTGTTGGTTTGTGATTCCCACTCACCCGCTAGAGCCTTGATGCGCGAGCGCTCGAATAGCCGGGCCGAGCTGTTCTCGTTGTCCCATTCGTCCTCCCAGCGGTTGTTCACGCTGTCCGGGTATTGTTGCTGGATGTCCATGTGCTCGAATTCTGCGGCTACTGTCGTCATCCTGACCTCTGACCTTTCGGCTTTTCACCGTTCACACTTCCTCATGGGCGGCTTCCTCTGAAGCCCGGCTGAAAGAGACAGAGGGGTCAAAGGTCATTATAGTGGGATATTTAAGATACATCACAGACATCATAATCATATTTGCTCCACTGATTGTGGATCAGCTGGATTCTGTGTAATGGATTTAAATATGGTAATAATGAGGTTAAACTGAACTAAGAATTCAATGAAAACATTGAATTAGTCAAAGAGAAATATTTGCAACCCATTTTACTTCTGCATGCATATATTTGTGTGTGTATATATATATGAAAACATAATACATATTGTCGTTAATATGTTATAATATTTTACTCTTTTTTTCTGGTTGAACATCTAATAAAAACACACACACACACACACACACACACATATATATAATATATATACACACAATTTCTTTTAGATATTCAAACAGAAAAAAGAAGGGAAATAAAGAGGGAAAAATATCACATTTAATAATTAAGATTATTACAAAAAATGTTTAACTATACAGATTTTTTCAGTTTTATTTTTTTATTTTGCGTGCACTGATAAAAAATAAATAAATACTGCAATAAGACCAGGAAAGTGTATCATGAACGTAAATAAAATATCGACTTCAAGTTGACTTTAGTAAAAAGAAATTCAAATATGTATTACATAAAGCAATTTCCACAAAAGTAAAACAACTGTGTTTTCCAGAGTGTTGTTTGTTATCGGTGACTCTGGGAAAGAGTGTCTGACTCTGAATAAGACTTTAATTGTTCATCGGCTCTGCTGACCTTTGCAAAGAGACAGCACTTATTTATTTCCCATCAACCCCTCCTCTCCTCTCTTCTCTCCATCATCCATCACCTTGACACTGATGCACATCTCTGAGCTTTAAGGACCGACTGCCACCTATTGGACAACCCTGAGATCTGCCCCTGTAATGCCCACAATCCCCGGACCAGCACGGTCATGTGGCGTTCCTCACCCGTGAGATAATGGACACTGGCAGAACTACAATGACACAATTGGTTCCCTCGCCAAGAGTTTCTGCTTTCCTAATTAAAATCTGTAGTCTGTCCTCAAATACGTCTCAGCGTGCCGTGATGACATCATCAGCCAAAACTGTGTGTACGGATGGCCCTAAAATTACTTTCCAGCTCTGGAGTGATGCTAGCTTGTTTATCTCGAGTTCTATATTACAAGGTTTTTCAATGAATCCCACATTTTCTGGGGATTTTTTTGGGAGCGGATCCAAATGCCTTCTTTATAATAAATCAAGAATTAGATTCTATGTAGATTTTATATTCATAAATCTAGGTTTTCAAATTGTAGACCTATTTGTGAAATATTCTTACAAGAGATAAAACATTATTTACTGACAATTTCACTCTCGCCTAACAAGAAAGCACTCAGAACATGTTGTTTTACTTTTACAAAAAAAAAAATTTTTTTTTTTTACTGTATTTAATGTGAAATTTATATTGATTTGTGTAATTCCCTCTTCTTTTCTTTTCTTTTCTTTTTTGGGGTGACTGACTGTTTTTGTTTCGTTCTTTACTTTCTCTATTAGTGTTATTCTTAACTATTGTGATGCTCTAATTTAGTTGTACCATGGTGTAAACTAAATGTTCAAATAAAGCATTAAAAAACAACAACAACGATGAATGGTGTGAAAATTATAGAATTTTTTTAATAACTTTTATATCTAAAAAAATTATGTAGAAATACATTATTATCTAAACGCAAACCTTTTTAAAACTCAATGTATAATAAGATTGAAGGGAAAGATGTCTGTAGTTTACCAAGTAAATACTGTATCACCAATAAAGTTTAAGAAGTTACATATTTAATTTAATTTACCCAAGTCGTCTCAAGATTTATTAGAGACATGGAGAATAAATGTGCCTTTTGTAACTTAGAAGAAGAATCAATAAAACATTTATTCTTTGAATGTGTATTTTTGGATTGATATTGAATATTGATTATTTAAATTCACAAAATGAAAGATTTGACTATGTGGTAAAGATAACTTTTGTTATATAAAAATAAGAGTTGAGAGCAAAATTTGGTGATTAACTTAATAATTATGTATGGAAAATACCATACACACAAACAGAAATGGACTAATAATAAACCTAACATTATATTATTTATAATTGAACTTAAGCGTTACATTGAGGCCCTTAAAGATGCAAGAAATAAAAAAAGCAAAACGGATGCATAGAATTTTTTAATTCATCTTTTTGGAATTTTTTGGAATTTATCCCTTGTATAATTTTTTTTCTGTTGTTTCCTTTGATGCTATTATGAATATAATAGACAATAGTTGAATGCATTGTGATCCTCTATATATGTATGTTGTTATTGTTCTGTTATGCAACCAAAATACAACGAAAAAAACGAATGGCCCTAAAAGATCAGGGGGGTTATGATGCACACCAAGTGCGCAAACCAGCACAGAAACACCCTGAAATGCAATGCTTTTCACTGTTAAACGTTTATCGTTCTAATTGCTATTATCAGGCTTGGTTTGCATGCGGTTGTTCTCCTGCGAGATGTTCTTCTTCAAACACCTCCCACACAAAACCTGCGCGGCGCTAACATCTCACAGGAGCGTTTCTCAAACAAACGGAGAGTTTCCAGGGCATTTTTGTAGTGAGAGTAACACCCGTGTCCCAGAAACCGCTAGTTGCAGGCGGCTAAATATAACTGTGCCACTGGGACGGCTTCTGGAGAGAGATTCGGGTTCGGAGTGAGTAGCTACTCGAGCAGAATGTCAAACAATGAGCAAGATGACACAGAAATCAAGGGCAAATGCTGAATACTAGCATACGACTCGTAGTCCTACAGTTTCTGCCACAGAAAGATATAGTAAAACAAGTGTAGCTTGAAGTGAGGATAATGGATGGCTGTGTGATTCGATTCATAAGCTTGCGATTCGATTCGAATTTTGATTCAAAATCTAAATATCAGGAATGGCATGTTCATTTTTCTCAAGGAAAGAAATCTCTCAACTAATGCTGTAAACATACAGGGAAACCTGGTGGTATTATTATTAAAGGTTCAAATTAACAACTTCTTATAGCCTACATGATGTCTATATCTTTCAACATTCCTTCTGATGTTCAGTCATGTTTATTTGGTGCCGTAACTAGTAGTAAAGAGGAAGACAGATCCGCTGGAAATGAGCTATAGATCTATTTACAACACACATCTGTTATTCCTCCATTGTGCTGAGGACTTTTATCAAGCTATCGCCTCCCAAAAAGACAATAATGGTCTGTCAGTGACGTCTTTGCCATTCAGATGTATTCAAAACAATATGTATCACATTAACATGAATCTTATGAAAGTATTATGGTAGTACCGTGGTGTATTGGTATCAGATGGTAATACTATAGTACTTTGATATTGAATTATGTACCATGGCATTTAAAAAACAATTGGTACCATATCCAAAATATCATACTATTTCCTTTATATAGCATTTATATAGGCTTTTAAATTATAAAGAATGGCATAATGGTAATGTCCGATTTATTTTATATTAGCATAGATGTGCTATAAAATGTATAAGGTACTTCAAAGAATACTGTCTAAAATAAAGTACCCTATTTTTTGTTAAGTGTACATGTCCAAGTATATTAATTGTATTCATACACCATATTAATGGCACCGTAGTGTTTTTCCATAGTAGCCTATATTTTTATGGTAATACCAACACTAAACACACATTGACTTCTAAATGCACATTATATTAAGGAGTGACTCAAACTTGTGTATCTCAAGTAAACGCAGTGAAGTAAAGACGGTAAAGACAGCATGTGACGCAGCAGGAGACGTTCTCGTGTCAATATGTCAGCTGGACTGATGGGTTTGTCTGGCTCAAAGAGTATTGATTTCCCAGCATCCCTCAGACACAGTTAGTGAAGCGAGCGGTTGAGCTCTGCAGTAAAAGCCTCGGCATTACCGTCCTCTCTGACTTTACTAAACACAACACAAAAGCCCACGCAACCTGTCTTTGCAACTTTATATTATATATAAAAAGTTCATCTTGCAAAAGATTACTGTGGTTTTAGCATAAAGACACACCATGGAAATATATACCACAGTATCTTCATTTTTATTCCTATTTATTTTTCCTTGCAAATGATGCTACTGTAGTCCTAGGCCTATGTTTTTGAGATATGTACCATAGTAAAACCTTGAATATATACAATGATCTTTGTGTACATACATACTAATCATTTAGTGACATGGTATACACACACACACAAACAAACACACTCACACACAAACAAACAAACACACTCACACACAAACAAACATACAATCACACAAAAACACACACACACACACACACACACACAGTAACTTATACTGTAGCCTACTGTGTATTGTGATATTACACCGTGTCCTAACTACACGCGACGCGACGCGCGATAAAATGTTCTTTTCCATGTTAATCAGAGTGTTTGTCCCATAGACTGTAAAAAGGTTTGTCCTAACCAGCCGCGACGGCGACAAGCGAAACAGTTAGAAACGGTTTCTATTTCGACGTCGCGCTGGAACAACAAACACAAAGTGTGTCAATGATAATCTCAGGCGCTGTTTATGTGCTTTATTTAATGTTAAAAGCGTGTAATGTGACTTTGAATATCATTTAGTGCTCCAGCTTTGTGGCTGTAAAAGCAACAATGGATAATTCACCTCAGATCTTGAAATTAAACAAATGGAAACAAGAACGTTCAAACTGTAAACAAACAAGTGTATTATTTGACTAATATTGTTTTAGTAACTCAGTATGTACTTGAATAATGTTTAAATGGTGTAATATTTGTGAATTTGATTGTGTAGCCTACTTAACCATTTTCTTGCGAGTGCCGTCAAGATTATTATGCTGCTGTGCACTTGCCGCGAGACTCCGCCCACACGCTGTTCTGAATCTGATTGGTTGTGGGTTTTGATTGATTTTGACGCATCTTGTAGTCGCGTCGCTGGAATCTTATTGCATCGCGTCCTATGATCGCGTCTAGTTAGGACACAGTGTTACTAAAAAATATATTATTTATATACTGTTATAATTTTTATACATATTTTGAATTAGATTAGATTTCAGTTTTATTTTAATAGTGCTTTTGTCATTTTTTGTTAGTTTTTGCTTTTTAAAATATTTATATTAGATTCAATTTATGTTTATATTAGTTTTATTAATTTTATGCCATTTTTATTTGTTTTTTAGTTTTAATTTTAAAAAAGTATTTCTGTTGTAGTAATGTTTGTACTTAAACTTAGATTACTTCAGTTAATTGCCATGGTCATATTTCTATTTCTATTAAAAAAGTTTTTTTTTTTTTTTTTTTTTTTTAGTTTAAGTTTTTTATAATATTTATTTTTTATTTTATTTCATGCTTTATTTCAATTGCCAAAAACTCTTTTTAATTATTTGAACAGGTGAATTTTAATCAATTTAATTTTAGTTAACAATAACAACACAATTATTCTTATTATTATTCTTATTATTTTTTTATTTTTTTTATAAATAAAAACAAGTTACCTTGGGTCAAACAGCAATGATATAGATGCATTAACGCCATGATGTGATTGTCGTAATTACGAGATTTCAACTTATAAAAAGCGTTCATGTCCTCATCAAGCTCGTAATTACAACTTGTAAATTGGGATTTTTGACCATTGCAGATTAATTTAGGCATTGATTAGAAACGCATAATTCCCATTACCAGCTCCGAGCAGAACATCACGTGTTGTCATCTAGAAATTACTGTAATTATGGCATGGCGTAAATGCAGCATATGAATATTGTTATGAAAATACCATCTGATATCCTTTCTAAGCCTTGGTACCAGCAGTGTGTGACTCAAGGTCGACATCATCCTGAGGATTCAAGCATGATCTAGTCTGAAAGACGATCCAGGTGACAGTTAAGACCAGGGCTTCTCTGAGCGAGTGTGTGTGTGTGTGTGTGTGTGTGTGTGTGTGTTAGCACCGCTCTTATACTGCTGAGGTCAAAGCTGCCGCTAGCATGTGCGCTAGTTCTCTGCAGAGCTGTTTTTAGCATCGCTGGCACACACCCAGAGGATGCTGGGACTGCATTAAAGGGATAGTTCACCCAAAAATGAAAATTAGCCCATGATTTACTCACCCTTAAGTCATCCTAGGTGTACATGACATTCTTCTTTCAGATAAATATAATCAGTTATATTAAAAAATGTCTTGGCTCTTCCAAGCTGTACAATGGCAGTGAATTGCTGTTTCTGTTATGAAGTCCATAAAAGTGCATCTATCCATCATAAAAGTGCATCTATCCTTGATAAAAGTGCATCTATCATCATAAAAGTGCATCTATCCATGATAAAAGTGCATCTATCCATGATAAAAGTGCATCTATCCATCATAAAAGTGCATCTATTCATGATAAAAGTGCATCTATCCATCATAAAAGTGCATCTATCCATCATAAAAGTGCATCTATCCATGATAAAAGTGCATCTATCCATGATAAAAGTGCATCTGTCCATGATAAAAGTGCATCTATCCATGATAAAAGTGCATCTATCCATGATAAAAGTGCATCTATCCATGATAAAAGTGCATCTATCCATCATAAAAGTGCATCTGTCCATGATAAAAGTGCATCTATCATCATAAAAGTGCATCTATCCATGATAAAAGTGCATCTATCCATGATAAAAGTGCATCTATCCATCATAAAAGTGCATCTATCCATGATAAAAGTGCATCTATCATCATAAAAGTGCATCTATCCATCATAAAAGTGCATCTGTCCATGATAAAAGTGCATCTATCCATGATAAAAGTGCATCTATCATCATAAAAGTGCATCTGTCCATCATTAAAGTGCATTTATCCCTGATAAAAGTGCATCTGTCCATCATTAAAGTGCATCTATCCCTGATAAAAGTGCATCTGTCCATCATTAAAGTGCATCTATCCCTGATAAAAGTGCATCTGTCCATCATTAAAGTGCATCTATCCCTGATAAAAGTGCATCTGTCCATCATTAAAGTGCATCTATCCCTGATAAAAGTGCATCTGTCCATCATAAAAGTGTATTTGTCTGAAAGAAGAATGTCATATACACCTAATTTTCATTTTTGAGTGAACTATCCCTTTAAAGCACACAAGATCCGACCTAAAGATCCGGCCTCTGGGAATTAAGATCATCTAAATCAGTGGTTCTCAAAGTGTGGGGGCGCGCCCGTTACTGCAGGGGGGGCGCGGGAGATCAGCAAAAAATAAATAAATAAAAATACAGCCGTTACGTTACTACGGCATTCAAGTGCGTGAAAGCGGTAGTGAAAGCGCTCTTCTTTTATAAAGCGGCAACGAACGGCAATGAATCGTTCTTCTTCAGACCGTTGGAACAAGCCCAACATAGAAGTTGCTCGCCAAAGAAAAAAACCTCTTCAGCGGACCGAATCACGTGAACGCGGCACTCCGCTGCTGTGCGCGCTCTGGTGAGAAGACCAACCAGAAGCTGAGCTCGTGAGGCACTCTCCAAAGCTGCTATATATTAACTTTTAATTATAAATTAAAAGTTTAAGTTCTGGTTTATTATTCTCTCTTACTGTTGATTCAATGACATGACAAATTAAAACTATTCCTGTTTTTCATTGAACGTTTTTATTTTATTTTGTATATATTTTTTTTTTTTCAAGGAGAAATACAGAAAGCAGGCCTTCAATAATTTCCTAAATCAGAGACACTTGTAAGTTTATCATTGCACGTTTTTCATTGTAAAAAAAACTTTCTGCTTTTATATATTTATTATTACATTTTTTTGGGAGGGGGGGCTCAGATTTTTTTAAAGGTTTAAAGGGGGGCGTGACCAAAAAGTTTGAGAACCACTGATCTAAATGACAATAGCCTATGCTTATTTGAGTATTGCATCGTTAGCTCTGCAACATGCTAAAGGCTAACTCTATTTAAGCCAATTGTGCATTGAATTTTCCATTTCAGTTTAGATGTTCCCTGCTCACTTTTAGAACAATATCAAGTCATCATAATCATTATCTTTCCTCTCTTCCTCTGAACGACCATTACAGGCAATTTCTCCCTCCATTTCTCTCCGCAGATTCAATTAGCTGGTAAACAACAGAATGAGGATCTTTTAGCAAATTGCTGACATTAATCTGCACAAACTGCTGAGCCAATGAGATCAAACGGCTGTTTTAGCCACAGCCTGATTGGTTGTAACAGGTCACCTGACTCAATCTGAGCAAGTCATGCTAAAATCACAGAAAGTTTGGGGTCTGGAAAATGTTTTAATGTTTTTGAAAGAAGTCTCTTCTGCATTTATTTGATAAAAAATACAGTAAAAATTGTGAAATATTTTAACAATTTAAATCATCTGTTTTCTATGTGAATAGTAAAATGTAATTTAATTCTGTGATCAAAGCTGAATTTTCAGCATCTTCAGTGTCACATGATCCTTCAGAAATCATTATAATACGATGTTTTGATGCTCAAGAAACATTTATGATTATTATGTTTGTGAAAACCATGATACACTTTAATTTTCAGGATTCAAAGTTCAAGAGAACAGAATGTATCTGATATAGAATAATTTGTAACATTATAAATGTCTTTACTGTCACTTTTGATCAATTGAACGTGTCCTTGCTAAATAAAAGTATTAATTGTAATAAAAATCAAGTAGTCAAACATCATAATTAGAATTGCACATATCTAAAAAGCTACTCTGAACTCATTTATTTATTTAAAGTGCTAAATATTAAAAGTTTGTATTAATGTAATTAAATTACGTTACAGTTTCATTTCACTAACAATGATTTTATTTATCTATACATATGATATTCTGGCAATAACAGGGGAAACTGTAGTTAAAGCTTAAAATTATTCAAATATGGCCTTGTGATTTTGTTAGATGTGTAATTCTATCAAGGTCTCTTCCATAAAGCAAACGTTGGCATTTTTCTGAGCATCTCAAGGTCATTTCATGATCGAATTGTATTCGGCACACCTTGCACTTGCTTCTGAGCTAAAACGATTCCTATTAATGGATTAGTTTTGTACACATATTTAGAAGAGCTTTAAAAGCCCGGATCGATCTGGTGTTGAAACCGAAGCGGATGCATGAGTGCGGATCAGCAGTGAACTCATTAGGACTCCATTTACCCGGTCAGTGTTTCCGCCACACTCTCATCGGTGGGAAATGAATGCTGGGATCCGCACAACACACACAAATGCCCTCTGTTGCACTTTCATTAGTTTGTGCCCCCTTTCTCCCCGTGAGGTGGAAGCAGTCTTTGAGAAAGCCATTATGAATCCGGAAACTTCATCTCTGGCCAAAGCATTTCATGCAAACTGTTCTCAGACCCCTGCTCGGCCAACCGAGAGATGCATCGCGATCGCGGGCAGTGAATGCAGGCCTTCGACGTGTTATGACAGCCTTGTGTTTTGGCATCCCGACTCGAGCCAAGAATCATGGTGGGGGAAGCATAAAAGCTTGTGCTGAAGGCATTCTCATCCCATCGGATGCAACACACTTGGACAGTGAGAGACACGCTGAGACTCGTGAGGCCGAGGCATGAGACTCCTCCAGCAGGGGGCGCTGGTGCATGAAAACAAACACTGGCCTCACACTAATCAGTGTTTTTCAGAGATGCAACAGAGACCGGATCTCCAGGGATTTACAGTGAACGCTGTGTGTGTGTGTGTGTGTGTGTGTGTGTGTGTGTGTGTGTGTGTGTGTGTGTGTGTGTGTGTGTGTGTGTGTGTGTGTGTGACCCAGATGTCAACTATAAAAGCTTTAAACGCATCGGTGAAGTGAAGCTCACAAAGAATGGCCTGGTCACATTTACACCGCAAATCAAAAGAAATGTTGCATATTTTTAGGACCTTAACCTTTAAGTTTTTTGGGGATTGTGAGATTATTTTTTTTATTTAACTGTAGAAAAAAAGTGCAAAACTAACAATAAGCAAAATATAAATGTCATTTATGTTTTTTTTTTTTTTTTTAGTTGAACCTCCTCCACAGTTGGTTGAGCACTTGCTTTTCAATTTTGGTTTATTTTTATTCCCATTTATGTAAAAAAATAAAATAAAATTATAATAAATAATAATAATAATAAATAAATGAAATAAAATACAATAAAATTCTTCATTAATACAATATACTTTTTTATATAAAATAAATTAATATAAAATAAATTAAAATAAAATAAATTAAAATTCTTACTACAGTCATACAATACATGCAAATTTTATATAGCACACAAAGTATACATCGTTTGTAGTACTTAATGTAATTTATATTAATTGTATTATATGTGTATATCCTATATATATATAGGCTCTCACTCTTAAAATACTTTTTTCTAAAGACTGTTAAATATATATATATATATATATATATATATATATATATAAAACATAAAATTAATATAAATTACATTAAGTACTACAAACAATGTATATTTTGTGTACTATGTATAATTTGCATTAGTCTGCATTTTTTGTGGCGCAGGGGAAATATGCTTAATTGTGTTTAAAATAATGCAATGCACAATAAAATATATCAATGCAAAATAATAATAATGCACAATGCAATTCGTCCAAATGTTTTTTAAATGTTCTAAATGCAAAATAATAAACTAATAATGCAAAATATAAATGCTGTTTTTATCTTTGATTTTGGGCTGAAGTATAAGCCAGACGTGTGTGTCTCCTTTCTTCTCTCCGCACATTTCTAAGCGCTGATGTGTGAATCACCATGGCAGACCTCGAGAGAAAGAGCCTCATTGTGTGAAAGCCATCAAACTGTGTGTCTCACTGTCACATAAAGCTGTCCGGACCGTGTTCGTGTGTTTCTCTGGATGAGATAAAGGACACGGGTCTCCAACACAAGAGTTTCAGAACGGCCTGTGAGTGTGAATATTTCCAAAAATCCACGATAACGCATCATTGTTCGTTTCCACCAAAATACCTTATTTACCACAGTGAGATGACTGTAAATGAATCGAAGATTGTAAATGAATCAAATAAAGACTGTAAATGAATCAAAGACTGTAAATGAATCAAATAAAGA
>NC_138245.1:31025391-31057891 GCF_964197995.2 Scardinius erythrophthalmus | reverse complement strand
GCAAACTGAAAACAATAGCGCTTTATACAATAGAAATTGTTTCTATAAAAATGGTTAACTTTGTGAAGAAAAGGCAAATAGCTCTTAAACATTAATGTGGCACTTAGCTGAAGCAAAGCTAAAATGTCTATGATTGCATTATGAAGAACTCAAGCCATCAGAAGCATTACAGTCCAGATAAACGCATTACCTCCATAAATACATATTACACGTGCAAAATAACAATCCATTAGCCGAGCGTGACGTCAAAGCATGCGATATAAAACACATGCTAAAGGTTTTGCCGACTGTAAAAGTGTTGTAGTTCCTTATTACGCCATCGCTCTGAGACTTTCCCACACAGATGCTGTGATGAGAAACGAGGTATTCTTAAAGGGGTGGTATAATACTCTTTCAACAAGATGTAAAATAAGTCTCTGATGTCCCCAGAGTGTGTGTGTGAAGTTTTAGCTCAAAATACCCCACAGATATTTTTATACAGCATGTTAAAATTGTCACTTTAAGAGGGTGAGCAAAAACACACCGTTTTTGTGTCTGTCCCTTTATATGCAAATGAGCTGCTGCTCCCAGCTCAGGGGGCGGAGCTTCAACAGCTCGTGTCCTGAAAATTTCAAGAACTTTTTTATGTTTAAATTTATGAAGCTGATGTGTAGTTATCTTCTAGTCATTGATTAGCATATTCTGTCATGATAATCTATAAATCGTGTTCCAGGGGCGGGGTTTATGTAAATTCTAGGGTTGGTGATGTCACTAATCCGGGAGGAATGTGGTGTAGTCTCTACCAGCCGTTTGTTGTAGTCCTTAAAAAGCCATTTCTTTAAAAGCAAATCTCTCCCTTTGCTTTGAACTTTGAGCGTTGTAACTTTGCAGATGTTGTTTATGCTCAAACAGCAACATTACACACTAACTAAAGTTAGAAAAGTCAAATCATAATCAGCCACCCCTTTAATGATTGATGACATAATGGAGTTAATAAACTTTAGCATGGTCCTTATGAGATATAACTCAAGCACAGGCCTCAGGGAAACTGAGGGAAATAAGGACGAGTCCCTGAAGATCAAGAGGGAATGGGCATTGGCAAGGGTTACTGAGTTCCCATGACGGGCCAGACTGTTCCCACAAAAACACACGTTAAACAGCCGTATGGAAAACATCCTGAAGAAAGGGAACTCCAGCGTTGTGTTCGTATCACGACTGAACAGCCCTAAATCTGACAGAGCTTTAGAAGGAATTATTTCCACATGCTTTTTCTGCATTAAAGAGAAAGACGCTTTAAAATACGGATGGCATAGAAAATAAACGTTGACAACGTTAAAATTACGAAAGTGAATCAAAACAGATCAATTAAATATATATAACAAATATAATTATTATAAATTATAATTAAATAAAAATGTTCAATACTCCCAAAATTCTCATTGGTATCAAAAAACATTATATTTATTTATTGAATATATTTATATATAAATGTTTAGATATTTGTAGAAATGTATCACATTCTAACCATAAGAAAAGTATAAAATAATGTATATTTTTTAAATAGATTTATGTTTATTTATTTACTGAAATCTATAGAAATCTATTACATTCTGACCATTATAAAAGTACAAATTATTTATATTTATTTAAATATATATTTACATGTTTACCTATGTAATGAAATCAATAAAAATTCTACACACACACACACACACACACACACACACACATATATATATGTATATACCAAAATCTATAGAAATCTATTACATTCTGACCATAATAAAAGTACAAATTATTTATATTTATTTAAATATATTTACATGTTTACGTATGTAATGAAATCACTAAAAATTAAATATATTATGTATATATATATATATAAACTGAAATCTATAGAAATGTATCACATTCTAACCATAAGAAAAGTAGAAATTATTTATATTTATATATAGAAATCATTTAAATATATTTACGTTTACTTATTTATGTATTGAAATCTACAGAGATTTATCACATTCATAATCAAGAAAAGTAGAAATTAAGCCGACTTATAAAGAAGACTAGAATGAGGAATTACATTTTATGGTGACAACTGAACAATATGTGCTAATATTTCCTTTCTTATGAAGAAGCCAGTCACTTTGAGTTCTGTTCACAGTATCCCTCCTATAAATAACCGCCTGTTAAATTAATAAAACATAACTCAGTGTAATTACCAGTGTGATTTGAGCGGTCCTGATGGCCACAGCTGTGTGTTTCACGATGACAAATTGGTTTGTTCTGTTTACAAAGGCACTGGTCCAAAAGAGCTTGTTATTAAGTATTGTTTAGTTCTGGAAATGGACGACGATGTGAAACAAGCATGAAAGATTACAGATGTGGTCTCAGAAACATGTGGAACGTGGAGAAATCAGCGTAACCTCGAGCTGCTCGATTTACAGACTCTAACTAGCAGATTAAAGACTAAAATACAAACCAGATCTCTTTACAAGCATCGTCTGTGCCGGTGAGAAATGCAGATCCTCCTTTAGAAACACTCCAGATACACTTTATTTTAAGGTGTCATTCTTACAGTGTAATTATATAAGCAACTACATACTTATTATAGGGTTAGGGTAGGATTAGGATTTGGTTGAGGGTTAGTTAATTATGCATCATTACCTGTTATTACTGTGTGACCCTGGATCTCGAGTCGCACGGGTTTATCTGTGGCAATAGCCAACAATACAGTGTACGGGTCAAAATTATAGATTTTACTTTTATGCCAAAAATCATGAGGATATTAAGTAAAGATCATGTTCCATGAAGATATTTAGTAAATTTCCTATCGTAAATATATAAAACATGTGTTTCTGTGAGTGAATTCTGCACAATCGTGATCATAAATGAACAACTTTAAAGGAGATTTTCTCAATGTTTCGATTTTTTTGCATCCTCAGATTCCAGATTATCAATAGTTGTATCTCGACCAAATATTGTCCTATCCTAACAAACCACACATCAATGGAAAGCTTATTTATTCAGCTTTCGGGTGATGTATAAATCTCAATTTCATAAAAATTGACCCATGTGACTGGTTTTGTGGTCCAGGGTCACATATGGTAAGTACATGTAACAAAGACACTGTAAAATAAAGTGTTACTAAAACGCCCATTAATCTCACACGAGTTTCAGAAGAGATCTCAACAGTGGATGAACTCAAACATTCATTCGAGGTCACATGATAGCTCTGCGTCTGCTATAGAGACTCATTAGTGTGTGTTGTTGAGTATGATTGATTAGTGTTAATTGGTCCATCTTTTCATCACACACACACAGAGCCGAACGATCGCTCTTTTGTTAGATCTCCAGAGATGTCATTAGATCAGAATGTCACACTGGCCGGAGAATGAGCTCCATTATGACATCACTTCCTGGTTTGCGGAGAACAAGGCCTTGCCAGAATAGCAGATCATTGTGACTTCGATCGAAACCAGAGACCAAGGTTTCCCGTCAACCCGAAAATATGTCTATGAATCGAACTACTCATGAGATGTTATGCAGCAAATCTCTCTAAACGCTTCCAGAACATGTCCAGAAATACAAGAAAGAAATGATTTACTGCATATATATATATATATATATATATATATATATATATATATATATATATATATATATATGTTCACATATGTCAAAAGAAATAGAATTATAAGTAAAAAAAAAAATGTATAGACTATATATGTAGATTTATTTTCTAAATTTCATCTAAATAAAATATATACTAATGGTCATAATAAGGATTTTTTTAATGTATTTTTATTTATTTTTTGAAAGAAGTCTCTTCTGCTCAACAAGGTGGCGTTTATTTATCAAAACATTATTACAATTTAAAGCAAATGTTTTCTATTTGAATATATTCTCAAATGTAATTTATTCCTGTGATTTATTCCTGTGAAGAACATGTTTAGGTCATATTTAATGCCAAAATTAAATTAAATAAATTATATTTTGCATATATTAATATAAATTACACATGTATTAAAATAAATAAAATTATAAGAAATTTTAAATATATTAAATAAATATAATTTATATACTAAATATTTATTTTCTAAACATTTTTATTTATTTATTTTTAATTATTAATTAATTATTTACATCTATCTATCTAAATATTTTGCATATATTTATATAAATTACACATGTATTAAAATAAATAAAATTATAAGAAATTTTTAATATATTAAATAAATATCATTTATATACTAAATATTTATTTTCTAAACATTTTTATTTATTTATTTTTAATTATTAATTAATTATTTACATCTATCTATCTACATATTTTTCATATATTTATATAAATTACACATGTATTAAATAAGATATTTTAAATATCTATAAAAAAGTCTAAATTAAATCTGTTCATCATATAAAGTAATCGAGTCTCTTAAATCGAGAAAATTAAACTAAACGAACTAACTATACCACTCAATGCATATTGATTAGTTTTACGATCTCTTTATGAACTTTATGAAGCTTCAAAATGGTAGTTGCGTAACTGTCAATGGAGAGACAGAAATTACTCAGATTTCATCAAAAACATCTTCATTTGTGTTAGTCTTATGAACGAAAGCTATTAATGACAGCACTTCCAGTTTTGAGTGAGCTATCCCTTTAAAGTCCAGCGAAGGAATGTGGTGTGATTACACTGCTGAACCTCATTGGTCCGTGTGAAGTGTGTGTGATACTCCTGCTCTCCGTCGGGAGTGTCTCTGATAGTCTGTGATGAATGTGATACAGAAGTCGAGACACTAGCACACATTCCTACAGTCTTTCAGGCATATATAAAGACTCCATGAAATCAAACCTCAGGATTTTGTAGCTTATAGTTCATGCATGTAGTCTTAAAGTGGCTCACAATTTTTCATATATCAATTGCTTTTTTATTTTTTTATTGATGTTTACACCGTGTCCTAACCAGACGCGATGCGATTCGATTCCAGCGACAAATAATTTTTCTGTCCACACTAGACGCGACTGCGAGATGCGTAAAAATCAATCAAAACCCACAGCCAATCAGAACAGCGTGTGGGCGGAGTCAGCCAATCAGAACAGCGTGTGGGCGGAGTCAGCCAATCAGAACAGCGTGTGGGCGGAGTCTCGCGGCACCAGAGAGTAATCTTGACGGCACTCGCAAGAAAATGGATAAGCAGCAACATAATCAAATTCACTAATATTACACCATTTAAACATTATTCAAATACATAGGCTACTGAGTTACTAAAACAATCTTTGTCAAATAATACACTTGTTTGTTCACAGTTTGAACGTTCTTGTTTCCATTTGTTTAATTTGAAGATCTGAGGTGAATTATCCATTGTTGCTTTTACAGCCACAAAGCTGGAGCACTAAATGATATTCAAAGTCACATTACACGCTTTTAACATTAAATAAAGCACATAAACAGCGCCTGAGATTATCATTGACACACTTTGTGTTTGTTGCTCCAGCGCGACGTCGCAGAAAAATAGAACTTAAGAACGTTTCTAAAATAGACTCGCCGCGTGTCGCCGTCGCGGCTGGTTAGGACAAACACTGATTAACGTGGAAAATAACCTTTTATCGCCCGGTGTAGTTCGCGTACACTAGCGTCGCGTCACGTGTAGTTAGGACACGGTGTAATATGAAGGACTCGGGTCGGGAAACGGTTGACGGGAAAATCAAAAGCATGAGACGTTTACGCCTGAGAGCCTCTTATCCGTTCAACAACACATGAAACGAACGAATGCTTATACAATGTTCAGGGATGCACGATATATCAGCCAACATATCGGTATCGGCCGATATATGTTAATTTTTACTGTTATCGGCACGATAAGAAAATTTGTCTGATATATTAAAGCCGATAAATACTGTATTATTTCCTTCAGCTGAGACTCTTCAGATGCGCACTGTTCAACACAATGGGTTTGAATCGCTTGAAATATGATTAGAATCACTTCAAAAAGGGAAAATACAGTAAAGTGCAACAGTTCAGTCTGTCATATCGGCTTCATAACATTATAATTGTGTGTTTAAGGCGTGGCTTTTAATGGTGAGACTTTTGTTTTTGTAATCAGGCTCTCAAAAATTATATAAAAATGTGGATTTATACCAATATATCGGTTATCGGCTTTCAAATATAAAAAATTATCGGTTATTGGTATCGGCTAAAATGTTCATATCGGTTCATCCCTGTGTTCAGGATCATGCCGAAACATTACATGCACAAATTGACATATTTAGACCTCCTTGTTTTTCATAATACGTCAACAAATCATGGACTTCATGAGCTTCTTAACAACTGCAACTTCAGCACGTCTTAAACGCCAAACCAAGAACTCATAAAGACAAACTAAACGCTTTTAAAATCAGCAGATTTGAGCTCAGAATGGCTGAATCCTGGCTCACGCTACTCTCGTTAACTTGACTTTTCCAAACACACACACACACACACACACACACACGTACTTACAATCTCACTTTCGTAAGACATTATAAGATTAAGTCTGTTCTAGAGTTGTGAAACATTGTCTAAACATTTACAGTAAGAGTGTCAGAGGAAAGTGCCAGATGTTTGTATTATACACTAAAGTGCTTCCCATCTCGACACGGAGAAGAGCTTGATTAAATATCCATAAAGACGTATTCATACGCTGGAAATATAGATAGAAAAACAGCTTATGAGATGAACCATCGTTTCAACCCGACAGCCGTGTTCCCAAATACTTCCAGTGTGTTTAATGAGGAAAAATACAGTAGAAATCCAGTCAGAAATCATCAAGGACTCTTTTCATTAAATGAACTCAAGATTTTTGATATATTGAACTTTTTTGCAAATTAAGTTTAAATCAGAGACGCTATTAATTAAAACCTCTCGATGGTCTCGCAAAACTGATCTAATGACATGGTTTTGGAAACTTTATGGCCAAATAATGCGTGCATAAAAGCATGTCATGTTCACACACTGTACAGATGTGGAGTTCGGGCTTCTTTGAGTTTCATTAACTGCCCAAAAGTGGAGAAAACTTCATGCGTTTTGTCACTGGAAATACACTGGACAAATGAAAATCAAAAAATGATTTTTTTACAGTGTGATGTTGAGTAATCTTATATAACCTGCAATACACTGTCACAGCATTCTGTTGGCAGATGTGTTGAAGTGTGTGTGTGTGTGTGTGTGTGTGCACATCTGGGCCGTCTCACACACACACCACACCCTGGGCTCTGGCAGGGACACAGCGGGAATTGAACACATCCCGTTTGGACGTGTCTGTGTGTGTGTGTGTGTGTGTGTGTGTGTGTGAGTGTGTGTGTGTGTGTGTGTGTGTGTGTGTGTGTGTGTGTGTGTGTGTGTGTGTGTGTGTGTGTGTGTGTGCTGAAAAACACACATGGCTTTGTGGGAAGGTCTGGATGTCATTATACTTCTACGTCTCCCAAGACTGTTTATTTCTCGCCCTGTCTCTCACACACTCTCTCTCTCCTGTATTTCTCTCTCTCTCTCTCTCTCTCTCTCTCTCACACACACTCGCTCTCTCCTGTATTTCTCACACACACTCTCTCTCTGAAGGAAGTTTGGTTGTGTACTGGGCAGTGATGGTACGGTACGTTAACCACATGCTAAACTGACATATACAGTAGATTACAGTACATCAGAAGCTGGGGCCGCTTGCATAATATTCAAAATATTCTTAAAAGTCAGTCCTATTTTTTTATGAATTTTAAAAACGTAGATTGGTTTAATTTGATACCAAAAAGTAAGACTGATTACCCCTAACAAAATGCTAGTTGGTCATTCTAAGACTTAATATAATGCCAATGTTTATGAAATTAATGTAATATATTTTTTTATATTATAACAAGTTATTAAAAATATTATAATATAAATATTAAGAATAAAATAAACTATCAATATTATTAATAAATAAACATTTTATATATTTTTTATAATTTATAAAATTGTAATGATACACTATTTTGTAAATATTTAAAATATAAATCATTACATCACTTAATACACTATTAAAATATTATTTTGAAATAATCATCATAAAATATCAAACATAAATTATAACATTTATATATTTTTTTTATAAAGTATGAAAAATATTATTAATAAAATTAAACATCACTGGTAGGCTACACCCCCTATATTTGTTTGGGTGCATATATATATTTGATCACCAACATTTTTTTAATTTATATATTTTTTTCTTTGTTAATATTACCCGTTTACCCCATATTACTTTCAATAATTTATTTTGCCCATTTCTTATTTAATGCAGCCAATCTGTAAAAGTCACCTTGAGGTCTTGGCAAATCTGAACACACAGACAATAGACAACAGTGTCATCCAACAACTCTAACTCACTATCCTGTTGATTCCTTAAATAAGTCAATCAACCAGAGCGACGAACTCAGCACTCGGCCGACGGGGCGGCTCTAAAACCTCACGAGAGACACGACGTCAAAGCATGAGCTCTTCCGCTTCCAGTCATGCACGGGGACTCTGGGAAAAGCATGGGATAAATGGAGCGAGTCCAGCGAGTGTCCGTTTCAGATGACCTCATCTTTTCCCAAAGCTCGTCTCGTACGCCCGTCCAGACAGATGTGAAGCACAGCAGATCTCAAGCCCATGAAGAGTACAATGGCATTACTATAAAAACAACACTTTCTAGTGCAGTTTAACATAACGACCCGTTGAGAAGAAGCATTAATGAGAAAAACACCAGAGAAAGTGCAGGAGAATGAAGAGAGAGAGAGAGAGAGAGAGAGAGAGAGAGAGAGAGAATCTGTGTTGCCGATCATCATGGTGACCTTGAGAGCCGTCCTCCATCGCTCCGGATTCGAGTCTGTTCTTTCACATCTCATTTTGAGGGATGAAAACCTCCAGACGGAGACTTGTGTGTGAGCTTTAATTGCTTTGCATTTTACAGCGACAGACCGTCCTTTAATGAGCAAGAGCAACTAATGGCTGTATTTATGTTAACATGATATTCACAAGATTAGCTTAGGATGCAATGAACAGAGGACGACCATCTACACATGCAGAACACTATTATAGGGGTTTTTCAAACATTTCTGATATTTATGCATCAAAAACGTTGAATTAGTAAATCTCTGTAATATCTCAATTATTTATTCTCAATTATTAAATTCTTCTATGATTATTATTTGTTCTGGTAAAAAAGGGCAAGATCTCATTACATACTAGAAATGATCCGAGCTGCTATTCAACATATACTTTTACTGTGTTTTTAAAATGTTAATAAATATAATATTTGATAATGCATAAATATGAATAAGTTGAATAAATATAAAAATTTAATCTCTCAATTATTTCTTCTAAATGTAATTTTAATAATGATGAAGTTCGTTTGATTATTATTTCTCCTGACAAAAAAGGCAAAATCTCACTATGAACTAAAAAAACTTGTCCCAAAATCAAATAAATGTTATTGGAATTTTATTGCTCTATTTTTACTCTCAACAAAAATAAAACCTATATAAAATGTTAATTAATAAATAAACATAATATTTAAAAAAAAAAAAAAAATATATATATATATATATATATATACATACATATATACTGTATATATATATATATATATACAAACTATAAATATTATAAAATATATATATATATATATATATATAATTTAATAAAATATATTTTAGTCATGACGTTTCTGCACATCTGTGTTGGAGATGAGATCATGATCATGGGTCGGGTTCAGCCAGGAGAGAGGCCGCCCAGGGACGAGCTGCAGTGTGTGCTGGGATTGAGCCAGCAGAGAGAGAGAGAGAGAGAGAGAGAGAGAGAGAGAGAGAGAGAGAGAGAGACATATATATATATATATATATATAGAGAGAGAGAGAGAGAGAGAGAGAGAGAGAGAGAGAGAGAGAGAGAGAGAGAGAGAGAGACATATATATATATATATATATATATATATATATATAGAGAGAGAGAGAGAGAGAGAGAGAGAGACATATATATATAGAGAGAGAGAGAGAGAGAGGGAGAGAGAGACATAGAGAGAGAGAGAGACATATATATATAGAGAGAGAGAAAGAGAGAGAGAGAGGAGAGAGAGAGAGACATATTGATATATATATATAGAGAGAGAGAGAGAAAGAGAGAGAGAGAGAGAGGAGAGAGAGAGAGACATATATATATATATATATATATATATAGTTAGAGAGAGAGAGAGAGAGAGAGAGAGAGAGAGAGAGAGAGAGAGAGAGAGAGAGAGAGAGAGTCTGTTGGGCGTGCTGCAAACAGCTGCGTTCAGTCTGCTGAGTCTCTCAGTCTTTTATCACTGTTTTTTTATGTGATAAGAAATCCCTGAATGGTCACAATTGTTTGAGGAACACCACAAAAACTCCTTATCACAACTTTGAAGACTTTTAATCAGTAAAGTTTTACAATAAGCTTCCATCTGAGACTCCCTGCGGTGCAAATCACGTTTTAGGGTTGTTGTGGTGCTTTAAGACAAACCATGTGCAAATGAATCAGTCAACAGCATCATAGTAGAGTATTTTCTCCTTGAAACTACTAAAGATAGTTTTAAAGATGCAGTTTTAAATCGTCCCTGTTTCCTACCATCACAAACATGTGACCAATCGCGTCTCGAGGGGGCGGGGCTTTTCTCCACTGACTTTCTATGATGTCTGATGCTGATGTTCAGAAGGAGCTGTGACTCTGAGATGGGGAACGGGAACATGTGTGTGTGACATTAGCAACACATTATTAGCCGTTTGAAAACGTAGTCGAGACAAACGCTAATCATATCAGTGTGTCCGACATTGTATAAAATCATGATCTTGTAGACGATCCTGTATAACTCACTCTTCCTCTTCTTCTCCGTCAGTTTCTGGTCCAAACATATTTGTCTGAATTAAACCAATATTTCCACTTGCAATCGTGTCGTTTACTACAGTTGAGCGAGTGGATCAGGTAATCCGAGCTGCTGTGAGTGAGTGGAGGCGGGGACTCATTTGCATATTCATTATGCAAAGCGTGTCGAGTTACATTCAAGATATTTTAAGGCATGAAGAATTATTGTCAAAGGAAAAGAGTCGAATAAGTGATTTTGCTTATTAAAGATGAGTGACAAAATGATTGACAGGTTGGACTTTAACGTTAGCTAAATACATTCGTTAAAATGCCAGCCAAGGCATGCGCAGAATAAAGGGGCGGGGCCTGTTTGTGTTAGTAGTGTGTTAAACTGGCGGTTATGGAAAGGGGCGGGACATTTCCCAAACACACCCGAAGCGCTCGACCAATCATAACACACTGCTCCAGCCGACCAATCAGAGCACAGTGTGCTTTTCAGGAGGAGGGGCTTCATAGAGACAGGAAGTAAACAGAGCGTTACTGACAGACTGGGAAGAGAGGAGCCGCAACAATGGAGAATATGAGGAGAATAATCAACATTCAAGTTCTAATAGAGCCTGAAAACCACATCAAGACTTTGTAAAAGGGAATAATATGGCATTGCTATTGACTAGCCTAACTCACTGACAGCTCTATGTCATATTACGGCACAGTCGCACATAAATTAAGAATAAGCTGTACTGTAGTTTCCCTCTCTTCGCTCCAGCCGCACTTTATCCCCCAGAAGCTCCGGGATCAGGATAGGGATTTGAATAAGGTGCAGATCAGGGTCGTGACCCACAACAGCTGCTCAACCTTGAACGTGAAGCCGGCTGGGAGAACAGATCATGGAAAAACAGTGGACGGATCAATAACTGGACAACAGCCTGGAATGTGCAGCTGGAAACGGCCAGAGACGGAGCAAATCAGCACAGAAAATCAAGACAAGAAACGGACAAAGGGCTAAAAGGTTTTGATGATTAGTGTTTGCAAAAAAGATGAATCAGGGTTCCAACAAATGAATGTCCTTCTGAATATGAAGTAATGAAAACATATGATGTTTAGTGAAAAACTAAGGATGAAAACTTGAAGACAATTCACCAAAACATAAATTGGTACGATTTGCTAAAAAACAACAACTAAAAAAACGGTTCAATAAAATATACCAAAAATTATTTTTTTTATATTTACATACCAAAACATTAATCATGTTTATTAATCATAATCGTAAGATTATTTTGTAAATTTAATGATTAAGAGAAAGAGAAAAATAACCATCTTGTTATATATTAACACTTTTAAATGACTTTTCTTTTAATGCGATTCAATTCTTCTCTGTTTTGTGTTTCTTCTGATACAAAGACAAGATCTCACTGTGAACTAAAACATTTTTCGTTCCCAAAAAGTGACCAAACGACATGAGCTGACATTTAATTCAATATACATCGAATAGAAGAATTTAAAATAACGCGATCATTAAACATTAAACCGCCTAAATGTAATATAAATCAAAACTGCGTGACGTTACTGAATGAAATGCTGAACCCATGAGTGTGTTAATGACTGAAGCTTTGAGGTGTTGATGGACTCGATCTGTGTTTAGATCATCGCTCTGAATCTCATCCGGAAGAAGACTTTGACAAAAACATGAGTTTATCAACTTTAAAGTGTTGATTTAAAAAAAATGCATGAATCTGGAATAAAATATTTTGTTTGTTTTTGTTTACAAGCAGGGGCCCGTTCTTCGTACGTTGCTTAAAACATCCGAGATCAAATGAGACATCCAAGATGATATCATCGTGCTAATCATGACCTGGCTAACTCGGTTCTTCGAACACACTTGCCGGATATGATTAGTATAGCTGGTTTGAGTCATCTGAGATAATTGCGCGTTCATGCGCTGGTTAAAAGGGGATATGTATCGATAGTAGAAACATTGATCAGCAACGCTGCTATTGGCTGTTCAGCGTGGCCAAAAAGCGCGCTCAGTTTTTCTCCTTAGCAGAGCAAGAACTAATAGTCAAAGTTTATTCGGAATTTTAATGTTTGATTAAAACGCCAGGGAACACCTCAAAGTCTGCAAAAGCCAGGAGAGAGGGCTGGCAAAAAGTAGCAGACAATTTAAATCCGTTAGAAGTGGCCATGTTAGATGTTTTTATCACTTATTAGCCTATATTTTTGTATTTTAATAATTGCATAATTACTTTGTTCATTGTAATGTCAGAGTCACCACACTAGAACATGGGAACAAATAAAAGTGAAGTACAAAAATATTCTACATAATGGTATTTTTTGTTATATAGTCTCTTTTATAAAAGGCACTGTTAAATAAATGGTTGTCTGATTATAAAAGCAACCAAGAAAAAAGCTGAGAAAAAAAAAGATCTTAGTAGCCTACACTGTAAAATAATTTTAGCTGCATTAAATGAAGGCCATATAGTCATTTCAACTGTTAAATCTTGAGTAATGATGAATTGCTTTGACTTGTGAAAGTGAAAACTGATAAACTTATGTTAATGTAAAAATATTAACACTTGTATCTGTTCCCAAGAAAGTGGTGGCTGAAATATGTGCAGTAAGTGGACATTTTCTAACTTTCCAAAATAAATAAAGTATAAGACTTTATAATGTCCATTTGTTTCCATTGCACTGGACAGTGAATAAACCTTCTCAGATAACTGTCATATGGAGGAACTAGCCTACCTGCAAGTGCATAAATAACTTTACTTAATTTATACTTGTATGCTTTATGGCTGCAATATAAGTTGCATGATTCCACATCTACAGAAAGGCCTACAGAAGAGTCTGCACAGACAGAGGAGACACAGGCCTACAGGTGGGCAGTGTATAGCCAACTTTTCCTTTTTATTTGTTGCATGAGGCATGTGTCTAATATCTCTTGACTACTGGCTTTTCTTTACAAAGAACAACTGAAATAAAACTCAAGGAACTAAGCATATTTGTCTTTTATTAAACATTTAATGAAAAGTGTGTTTTTTTGGCAATGTTGTGTAATATGGCACATGCAACAATGTCACAGGCCCTGTCAGGTGTGCAACCCTCAAGAGTTTTCAGACACTGACATCTTCCCTTTAGTTAGCCAAAGTTCATTTCAATGTGTGCCCTTGTCCTGGAGCTGCATTGTAACTGGTTTGGGTCAATGGGGTCATAAAACACCTGTCTGCAGGCAGGAACATGTCATAATCACCTATGAAAAAATGCAGTTCTGTTAGGATCAGCATAAGTGTATGTAATACAGTGAGCTTGATATTTAATTGTGTAACTTTTCTTACCACTTTCAAATAATATGCATAAATGTGAATCTCTGAAAATGCTTAAGTCATGCACAGACCCTGGCCATTTTGCTTTCACATTTGTGATATGGAAGATTTTAGTCAACTGCCTTCTTTCTTTTTTTTTATATAATATTACTAATCTGGAATATTAAGAATCACAATAGTAACTGGGCTGCACATTTACATTGTGATCCCTCTTTCTGTTCACATAATCCCCTTATTGAGGTCTATAGCCTATAGTCTACCAATCACGTTAGTGAAGCCTGAGTGACATATACTGTAATCGGCATGGTCATGATTGCATGATCTTCATAAAAAATTATGACAGCCTAAAAAAAAAAAAAATAAATAAAAAAAAAGCTTTAAAAAAAAATGCTTTACAACATTGGGTCTTAAGTGGCTTGGAAATTCCACACAAAAAAACCCTAAACCTGTTTTTTTAAACCTAAAAGCGCCAGGTAAACTCCGAATGACACGACAGACAGCACTTTCCATGAAGTTCTCCGCATCTCCAATAGTGTAAAGGAAAGAGCCACTCGCAAATAATCTTAGGGCAATGCAAACAGTTTGTGCTGTAGTTAAAGCCCGACTCCGACAAGTCGAAAATAAATGTGCGTTTCCAACAAATTAATAATGTAAACGACAATCTCACGAGTCACGAGAAAAAATATATATCTCAGAGTGCACTATCGCGCTGCGCTGGACTTCCCGTATCAGCTCCGCTTATAAAGCCGCAGTCTAATCCTGTTTACATGAAATAAGCCTGCTCCCGAGCAGGTTTAAGATTGCGCACCTGTTGCTATGACAACAAGTCCAGGATGAGCGTCGAAGAACCAAACAATCCAAGATCATGCCAAATCCCCAACAATCAAATCCAGCTAAGTGAGTTAGCGACGTACGAAGAACGGGCCCCAGATCTCTGTTCTTTCTTCTGATGTATTGTTCAGATGTTCACACAACAAAATATTTTGGGGACCATGAATTTTTTGTGAAAACTATTTTAAATAAATGCTGGATAGACGCTTAGATTATCGCTCTGAATCTCATCCGGACCAAGTCTTTGACAAAAACACCATTTAAACCAATATTTCCACTTGCAATCGTGTTGTTTACTACAGTTGAGCGAGTGGATCAGGTAATCCGAGCTGCTGTGAGTGAGTGGAGGCGGGGACTCATTTGCATATTCATGAAGCAAAGGGTGTCGAGTTACATTCAAGATATTTTAAGGCATGAAGAAATTATTGTCAAAGGAAAAAAGTCAAATAAGTAATTTTGATTATTAAAGATGATTTTTAAGTGACAAAACGATTGACTGGGACATTTTCTCAGCTAACTCTCAGATATTCATTACTGCTAAATATCCTGTGGGCCATGAAAGTTTTGTGAGAGAAACGCTGGCAGTGAAAGAGTCAATGTCTTGTAAAAGCTTTGAGATGGAGATGCTTCTCTAATCGTCTCGTGATCCTGCAACACATCAGCCAACACACGGAGGGAGAGAGTGAAGGGATCAAATAACAAGAGGAGGAGGAGAAGAGGAGGAGCGCCAGCAGGAGAACAGCGTCCAGGACTGCAGACCTCACCCAGTCCCTCAGGACTGTCCTCATTTCCTCTGATCCAATCTGTGTTTCTCCCAGAACATCAGCCGTCGCCCGAGACCACGCCAGCATTCGGTCATCCCGGAAACATCTGCATCTTTGATGCCCTTCTGATCTGATGCAACGGCTAGTTATATCTGTGACTGTGGATATCTGGCTCAAGCTAAATCTCATGAAGTCAAGTCATTCGTGCCAACAGTACAGTGTACGGGTCAAAATTATCCATTTTTCTTTTATGCCAAAAATCATGAGGATATTCAGTAAAGATCATGTTCCATGAAGATATTTAGTAAACTTCCTATCGTAAATATATAAGACATGTATTTCTGTGAGTGAATGCAGCACAATCGCCAACATAAATGCACAACTTTAAAGGAGATTTTCTCAATGTTTTGATTTTTTTGCACCCTCAGATTCCAGATTTACAATAGTTGTATATCAGCCAAATATTGTCCTATCCTAACAAACCACACATCAATGGAAAGCTTATTTATTCAGCTTTCAGATGATGTTTAAATCTCAATTTCAGAAAATTGACCCATGTGACTGTCTGGTTTTGTGGTCCAGGGTCACATTTATTATTGTCATGTGTACATGTTACCAATAACAATAATTATGCATAATTTACTGTTATTACTATGGTAAGCACATGTAAATTATGTAACAAGGACACTGTAAAATAAAGTGTAACCCAATAAAGTGACATTTTTGATCTAATGAGTGTCTAGTACTCTTTCCTAATACAAGTGTTAGGCATTAGAGTTGATTAAACACTATTCCTGAATCTGAATAATCCTGAGCCTTTTACCAGAGGGGAGAAAAGAATAAATAATTAAGAAGAATATTGTGGAAATTACCCTATAAAGACGTGACCTAAGATCGTACAGAATGTTCTGACACGCCTGTGTCCAATTGTGCTGGGCGTGTTTGTGCGCAACAAAACCCTTCTGATTATTATGTTTGGATCTGTAATAATGCAACATTTAGAGACGCAACTGGAAGTTGCAATTAGTTTCGTTTTCTTTTGAGGGGCTCGAACCGGTTAGAATCAAAGCAACCGAGCAGGCAGACAAATGTCTTTGAGTTCCTCGCCTCTATTAGGTTAGTGGCTCTCAGGCCCTAAAATAAGAGCGTAAATTAAATTCCAGGCGGCCCGAGGAGAAGCAGCTGTAGAAACACAGAGAAGATGTGTGTGTGTGTGTGTGGGGGGGGGGGGGGGGGGCATGAGCTCATTCTATAAGACACTTAAAATCAGCCACAGAATGTTATGACGTCCAATCGTTTAGTCCTCTTAAACTGCGCTCCTGCAAGCTCACGCTCATCTGTATCAAACACTTTAGATATGCAAAGAATCAACGGTTGCCAGATTGAGGACGTGCAACAGGAACGAGTGCAAATGACAATAAAGGCGACGAGACATGATTTATCCGTGTTTAAATATGCCTCGTGTCATCTTTTTAGATGGATACCGAGGCTTTTTAGGTCGGGTAGAATCCGCGATCTCTGAACCAGTTTGTTTGCTGGCTTCAATCGCTGTGTTATCCACTATCTGGCAACCCGGAGCGTCGAAATACTATTGGGTAAACTGGCAAAGTGGGCGGAGTCACACTGACCAAGACAAAAACAGACATTCCGACACGAAACACACATTTCAAAATAGATTTACTGGCTGAAGTATGTGAACTAATTGCACGTTCATTGTAATTGTATTTTTATACTTTAGGACAGTCCTTTAAAGGGATTTTGTCTATATCTCAACATCCAATCAACCACCGATACACAGAATAATAATCCATTACACTCTGATGAACGTAACGTCACAATATGGAAAATATACTTCCGTTTCATTATGACTTTAATAAGGCCAAAACATACCCTGCATTTGGGCTAGGTGACATGAATAAAATTACAAAATATCTTATAATATTTATTAAAATAAAGCAACATGGTGAATGCGGCAAGTGCTTTATTAATAAAAAATATATGATATAATATTTCCTCGTGTTCAATTAGTGGAAAAAATACGCCTTGATTATTTATAACTAACATTTATAACTTAACATTTTGAATTGGTTATTTTGATTGAAAAAAATATATATATGCAAAATGTTCAATAATTTTAGAGCAAATACATACGTATTAAAATCTATATCAAGTGCGTTTTAATTTTTGAATTAAACATTTTGCATTTAATAGCTTGCAAAATTATTCTGAATAAAAAAACATATTTTTTCTTTTTGCATTTAACATTTTGAATTGGTTATTTTGATCAATTTTACAGCAAGTGCGTAACCTATATCAAATGTCCTCAAAAGACTGAAAACATTTTAATAAATATAATAAATATAATTTAATAAATACATTGTATAAATATTGTATAATGATATATTATTTAATAAATATAAAAATAATAATTTATAATTATATTTTTGATATCATTTGTAGAACTTTTTTCTATCCACATCACCCAGTCCTAACACGCTCATTCCCGGGGCCACCCATCGGGACCATGTGTCCCTCACCTGTTGTCATGACAGCTGGTCCCTCTTTAACACACAGAGCATCGGGCCCCAGCACCTGTCCTACTGTTACACACTCTCTGCTGTGAGATTAATCCACCCTTGTCGTACAACAGGTATGTGTTTATAAAGAAGACAACAGGGATATTGTGTCGCTGCACGCTTCGCTGCTCTTGAGTGGGAACTCCATTTTGTTCGGAAGTGTCGGAGGGAAACTCTGCTGTTGTTATTGGACAGACGCACCAAAAGCAATTCGCATGATGGAAATATCGACAGGAGAGTGCATTTTACTGCTTACTTTGGCTGCAAACCCAGCTCTCGCCATGCAGACAATCAAACAAGTCATAGAAGTGCTGGAAAGAGGTTGGAATTTGACTTATACAAGAACACATGAACACATGTTTAATGATAAGATCACATGCTAAGCAATCCATCAAATCAAGGTTTCATTCCTCAAACGGGCCAGAAACACGCTTGATGTGATTGATTGACCACACATCGCAAGAGTTCAGTCTCACTGGGGGAATTCAGGTTGATTGGGACACTTTTCCCATTAAAATCTCCCAAATTCAACAAATGCGTTCTTGCATTGCTCTGGTGGAAATGCATTTCAAATAACTAATTAAACATCTCAATTTTAATCAATTTGCTCAACAAGATTCCCTTCAAGCCGTTTCTCTGCCATTCTGATCGAAAACTAGCCAAGAAAAACTGACCGTAGAAGACAACGCCTACAATAAAACTCCTTGCGGCAATGCATACTTGTGTTGCATTATGAATAAACCGAGATCCAAAGCATCTGCGCTCATGCACTTGTGTAGAGCTTCTTTAAAGCCAAACTGCAATGCTGGATGTAAAGCAATCTGAGGGCGTCTTCTTGAGCAAACCGGCCTGTGCATAAAGCTGATGCATCAAGGGAAGAAAGAAAACTAATGCTGAGTGCATTTTCTGTGCCAAGCTCTCACTCGGAAAACCTGCCAAGACCTCTCAGAGCCCAACCAGAACCAAAGCTTTTACTGATAAAACTGCCTGAATCATGTGCCAAAGCTTGATGAAGACTGTAAAAGGGAAGGGGTAAATATTAATTAGAGATGAAATGAAAAAGAAATTCGCTTTCCAAACACCAAAAAGCAACATGGCGTTGACTGAATCATCAAATGAGAGGCCATTTCACACCAGTGTGGAGAATGCTTCATGAGTTCTCGCACTGCAATGAGAAATAGCTTCACACCAGATCTCATTCACACCAACGGATCACAAATGCACTATGCGTGAGGTTATTCAGAGAAACAGCTTGCTCATTTTATAAGGAATAATGCCAAAATGTTCTTTATTTGCATTGCACAAAAGGTTCTTTACAGTGGAAAAAGATTTGTTAAATGTTCTTTACACTAAAAAATGGTTCTTTAAAGAAATGTTCACTGAAAGGTACCTTGGTGAACCAAAAAAGCCATCGCTTTTTATTTTTTAGGGATATATGTGCATCAAAACTGCTCGGATCAGATATCCAGGTGCAAACCGTCACCCAGAGACTTGAATGTGTCCAGGATAATAGTTAAATATATCGTAGGTGTGGCTCTAGTGTAAAAACAAATGGAATATCTGAGCTGAGCACCATCACTCCAGGGTGCCCACGCTCTTGTTGAACAAAACCATCTGGAGCTGCTTTAAATTCCAGCGAATTTGCAAGTTTCAGGTCTTCTTTAGCACCTCTAAATCCCCTCACGCCTCCCACCATTAAACAGCCGGCTGTCAGAATACACAATACACTCCTGCAACTCTGCTGAATGTTGCTGGGGGACACACAGTCACTATGGGGACTGCATGGCACGCTACACTCTGTTGGCATACTATCATACTTGTTTGTGCTTAGTATGTGAAAGTCAGAGTATGTGAAAGTCAGAGTATGTGAAATTGTGCATAGTATGTGAAACTCAGAACTCGTCAAAATGTGCCAAATGTAATGCACAAGTCTTAATTGTCCATTTTCTGTGCCTTTTTACCTTTCCTTGACTCAACATTTATGCTACGAAGTGATAAAAAATATTGGAGTGCATGTGCAAAATAATCATTTTAATATCTGCAATGAGACTGGATACACTTGTTGAGTCATGCAATGCAACTAGGTCATTAAAATGTTCATCTATTAAACGCAGTTGCATGCTGCACAGTATACGAATATTCCTTTCCAAATTGCACGAGACTACGTGCATGACTTTATGACATCACAAACGCTCGCGGTGCGTTACATGCGTGCCATTATGACATCATGTCCGACTGTTTTGCTGCACTGGAGTCTGATGTTTCCCATTAAGCGCTAATGTGGCGAGCGCGTAACCGCAACAGTCCGGATAGCGTGCGCAAATATTTTTAATTTATTTAGTGCGATTTATGCGCACTTGCCCAGAATGATCACGCAAAGGCCGCATTAGTGCTGCAGCATGACAAATAAACGCTCTCTCTCTCTATAGGCCCTTATAAAACTAAGCCCTGCGGCGATTATCTGAATCATTTACATCCACAACCCCTGGAAATGTCACGCACAGTCTGTCTGAAAGATTATCATTCGCAAACAGACGCTAACAGCATCCAGACGACGCGACGCCTGAAGTATAGAAACACAGACCCGTGAGATCGACTGAAGGATATTAGTAACCCGCTGCGGTTCTGTCATGCAACAACAGTAACGCGTGAAATGGTGATTTCTCTTTGGAGTACCGCAGTGGAGATGATGGGCACCGGATCAACATCCATTTCAGGTCACCGAGAGCAACATCCCAGATTTCCACATTTATATAATAAGACGACGAGTTAGCACATCACAAACTGCTAAATCACAACCACACAGTCATTTTCCTGATTACAGTAACCCGCTGGTGATGCAAATGGCTGTTTGCGATTTGGATAAGGCAAAACTCCAGCCATCTGACCACGCCTGTTTGCATCCATATTCTAGTGTACCGTTATTCCAAAGATTCCCAATATTGATTACGCACATAGTACGGCATCAATCCTGGTTTGTATATAACATATAATATATCTTAAGCAATTATTTAAACACATAAAGGCCTCTAAATCTGTATCCGCATTTAATACACCTGGATTTATATCATTGACGCAAACTCCTCTCATTTGGACTCCATCACCACCCACGTATTTATGGGAAAATCACTGTTAGTATTGCGGCAAACGCGGTCTGAGCGAGCGCATTTCAGCCTGTGTGTTCCCAATGAAACATTTGATGATGAAATAAAGGGTTCGTTTGCACTTACCGATAAAAGAATGCGTGATAAACTTCACCGCGTTTGGAGTCCGCAGCGCGCAATGAGCGAGAGAGGCTGGACACACTGCGCTGGGAGTGACCGATGCGCACTGACTCCCTCCCCGTCTCTGCTGCACTGAAACACGGGGCGGGGAGTTTACCAAACCTACTATAGCCAGAAATAGTAACCTTCGCCATAGTGGCGGGGAAACATTTGATTTGTTTAAGAGAACCGATTCGATTGGTTCAATTAACTGATTCGTCTCCAGCGTTGCGCGTTCAGATGTGTGTGAATGAAGTCTAGCGTGATCGCGACTTCTTTTGAGTCGATTCTTCTGAACTGATTCAAACTTTTGCAAATCACAGGGTAAAACAAATGTACGGTATGGGCGTAGGCCTACAATATGAGGTAACAAGTTAGAAGAACCATAGGCTACTCAACGTTTGCTACAATCTTGGTAGGAAGATAACAATAATAAACAATAGGTAGGCTATCTAACCACAACAAATAAAGATTCAAATGAAAATCAATCGGTGAAAATCAAACGATAACATCATTTGACAATTATTTTCGATGAGATGGTAAAAACATAAATGGAGAATCTCACAGAACTAAAAAGCAGAATCTAACTAAATATTTGACAACTACTAAAAGGAAACGAAAAGGTAGACTTTATTCATACACATCTGAACGCGCAATGTAGGAGATGAATCACTGAATCGGTTCACTTAAACATTCGAATCTCCACGCTACTATGATGAAGGCAGCAATTTCAAAACAAAAATAAAACGAGCCTAGCCTAGACTTTTAATTCATAAGCATCTGAACAACGCGGGAGACGAATCAGTGAGTCGGTTCATTAAAATGATAGAATCGATTCGCTCAAACAAATTCGCTACTATGATGAAGGCCGCAATTTCAAAACAAAAAGAAAACGCTAATGTGATATTACTAGTAGGCCTAAGGTTAGTGGATATATGATGTTTAGGCCAGACACCATGCTTTCATAAAGAAAATATGATGCACTTAAATGTCAAAACCGGTTTTTACGGCCTAAAACTATTTTTGGTGCACATGTGCTGTCTTTTGATTTTATTGCTGTTAAATAAAGGAAACTACACTTTAAGCAATTGTTTTTCTTCTTGTTGCTGTTATTTGGTATCTTACTGAATTAAAATATTAGCCTAAACCTTTTCAGTCAATATATTGCAGTTAAAGTGGTCAGTTCAAATATGCAGACCGTTTTCATGAAGTATTTACATCTTCTCCAATCAGATGAAGAACATGCAGCGTCACACACATTCATAATTCAAAGAGAAGGCCTTTCATACACAAAGAACCAGAGTGGACTTCCTGTTGGGTGGGTCTGGAAATTGTCTGTCCACCAACAAGCACAACAAGCTCATCCACTGCTACTCTGTTTTCATTGTGTTCGCATGTCATCCGGGTTATGGATCGGCCTATATACTTAATCTTAATCATCAAACATTCACTGAGACTTCAATGATCACACTGATTTGATTTCATACATAATTTGATTATGGATGATTAGATCCACTCACCCCTCAGTTTGTGTGGAAGGAGAAACTTATCAAATAAATTGTCACATGTTCATTAGAGGCTTTAATTCAAGTGAACTATATCAATACCTGAATATATAAATGACATGACCCGAGCTGGAGCGGCGATGGATGTGGGACAGTTAGTCGGGATCAGGCCTCAATTAATATCTCAGAAAAAACATATCCAGGTCATATTTCACCCCAAAAAGAAATTATTTTTAAAGAAAGGATTTTTTGCATTGCCACATATTTTCATGACAATAAAGACTTTTTCTGCTTTTATTCCTTTTGTTCTCAATTTATAAATGACTGTAATACAATGTAAAACAACTGCCATGAAGTATTAAAATATATATATATATATATTTAATGAAAAAATTATATGTAAATAATATAATAAATACATAATGTAATATGTATTATTACAAATAATATATTAATTAAATATAAATATTATAACACTTTACAATAAGGGCTCATAGTTAACATTAGTTAATGAGCAATATATTTTTTAACATATATAGTCATTTTTAACATTAATATAGTCTTTTTTCCTTAGAATTGGACTTTATAACACACAATTGTGTTTATATCTCGCAATTATGACTTTATATCACGCAAATTATGACTTTATATCTCGCAATTCTGAGAAATAATGTTAGAATTGTGAGATGTAAACTCCCAATTGTGAGATAAAAAGTCGCAATTATCTTTTAAAATGTTTTATTCTGTGGCAGAAACAAGCTTCCATAGGAATCTGCTCTTGACCGGCTGTATGAGCTCATTCTGCCGTCCCGCCCGAAGGACAGATTCCCCTCGGTCTCCCGGGCCTGCTGTGGGACGGGCCTCTTCTCTCCCACTTCTGAATCCACTGAGAGGAACACCAGGATCAACAGGTCCACCGTCCCTGCCGAGGGCAAACAAGACCCCTCTGAGCTCAGGAATGTCCAGGGGAGAGAGAGAGAGAGAGAGAGAGAGAGAGAGAGAGAGAGAGAGAGAGAGAGAGAGAGAGAGAGAGAGAGAGAGAGAGAGAGAGAGAGAGAGAGAGAGAGAGAGAGAGAGAGAGAGAGAGAGGGAGCGCTCAAACAGTATTTCTGTACAATGTTCACTAGGGTTTGGACCAACAATAGTGTGAGTAAATGACATCAGATCCTTCATTTTCGGGGTGAGCTGTGGGGTATGAACGAACACAGCTGTTCAAGTCCAGCCAGGAGTCAGTTCACTGAGAGGGAAAAGAGGAGTACGCACATCTGCGAAGTTACCACACTCCAAAATCATTTAGATTTATGTATATAAATAATTTATACATGTATTTATATTGCATATAACATTTCCATCCATCTGGATTAGACAGTTTTAACATAAACAAACTAATAGCATAAGGTGAGGCATGTTTGTCATGCATCCATTTGACTATTCAAAATGCATTCATTCAAATTGCTTATAATCAGCATAAATCTGTTCAATGTGAAAACAATTGCATTTATTCAGTTAAAAAGTATGAACAGTATTAAAAATTGGAAACTTTGATTTTATCCCTTAAAACTCATCTTTGATCACCAAAATGACATATTTAATGATGTTTTATTAACAAGGTTCGGGAGGAGCACGTTCAGATAATTAACACAAATGGAAAGCACTCAGCAATCAATGGTGAGAGGTATAAATACTCAGCAGTCTCACCTCATTCCATTGACAGTTTTTGCAGCATCCCTCCACCACCCCTTCTCCACACTTCTAGTAATAAACACTTACATACGGGGGGAGTACTCTGGGTTCGGGCTGAACTCCGAGATCGGAGCCCTCCCTCCGGACAGCACGCCATATACGCATTAAACTTATCCCTTCAAATTATATGTAAGTGTGAACTCGTGAAACCATTTCCTTGAAAATAAATGTCTTCATGCCTTTAAATATCTTGAATGTAACTGGACACCCTTGCCTCATTTAGTATGCATGGTTCTATGAATATGCAAATGAGCCCCCGCCTCCACTCACTCACTCAGCTCAGAGATCCACTGGTTGACGATCACACGTTGATCTGATTGGTTACAAGGTAGTTTGTGACGTCAGAAACACCAGCGATTTCAAAGCGTGTTTTTGAGACTGTCTTTGGTTCACTGCAGTTTTAAGGAGGAAATACTCAGCAATGGTGTCGACTTATGAACTTACACATGGTTTGAGTTAAAACAGATTAAAAACACCACATAGACACATAAACTACATTAAAATTTTTATTTTCCAGTATGGGACTGAAACAAGATCTTACCTGTTTCTTCATGTATGTATGACTGACAAATATGCATCAGTTTATTTGTTTATGTTAAAACTGTAATGCAAAAATGTTCATTTTAAATGACGGCCTGGAGTGCAGATGCACCGCCCTGACAGACGACACAGTAAAATGATTAATTACTTTACTGTAAATCATTTCACATATCAGTGATGCTCAGCTGCAGCTTCATTTGCGTGAGTCTGTTAGCTGTCACTGTAGAGAGCATAACTAAGGCTAAACCTGAGTGTGAATAACTTTATTCCCTTGATGATGTTTTCAGGCTCTACTAGAACTTGAATGTTGATTATTTTCCTCATATTCTCCATTGTTGCGGCTCCTCTCTTCCCAGTCTGTCAGTAACGCTCTGTTTACTTCCTGTCTCTATGAAGCCCCTCCTCCTGAAAAGCACACTGTGCTCTGATTGGTCGGCTGGAGCAGTGTGTTGTGATTGGTCGAGCGATTCGAGTGTGTTTGGGAAATGCCCCGCCCCTTTCCATAACCGCCAGTTTAACACACTACTAACTAACTCAACCAGGCCCCGCCCCTTTATTCTGCGCATGAATTATTATAATGAGGAATATTGTGACGTGTCCGTTGTTATGATACTTCTGTGGCTCTTTAATGGTGTTTTTGGAGTCCAAAAGGTTTTACAGTTTTTCTTAATCACTGACACATTTTTTGAAACAGTCTTAAAGGGATAGTTCACCCAATCAGTGGCGTAGCCACGGGTGTGCCAGGGTGTGCCGGTGCCACCCACAGTGGCAGCTGGCACACCTAAAAATGGATGCAGAATTATTTTTTATAGTCTCAATAAAAAAATATTTTACTAAACTTGGGCTATTGTTGTTTATTTAGAATATACTTTTTTTTAAATCAACCCTTTCACGCGTAAGTTAAAAATATTTTAACTCCCTTGTTTCCATGGCGTGATGTCACGTGACACACCGCAGCCACAATAACTAACAGACGTATTTGCTATTACCATGTCAACTATCTGATATTCCGATTCTTCGTTTAAAAAACTTTATAAATTATCTTGATCTATAACGAGATGAGCGCTGCAGTTCAGAGAGTCCTGTCAGCCGGATTTACAGCACCTGAATTCCACAGTTTCTCCCGAAATACATGAAAGTAAGTGGCTTGCCGCTTCCATAGACATCAGTGTGTATTTTACAAACTGCAAATGTATTGTTTTACTAGTAGCCTACTTATGTGTATTTAAATGTCTGAAACATAAAATAAACATTATGTGGTTGAAAACACTGCGTATTAGTTGTGATACATGACAAGCGCTGAGCGCGTCCGTCTCTGGCTCAGCGCCAGCCAACGCGCGAAAGCAGTTTGGATCAGGTTTGAATCTGGCAGTTCTGTGACGTCACTGAACATTCTAAATCATAGACATTCTCTGATCATACTCAGGGGCACAGAAATAAGAATCCAATATGGTGCCATAACGCTGGTGTCCGGGACACGTGACGTGTGTGTGTTTTTTTAAAGGACAAGTGAAAGAGAATTCTACTTGCCCAACCGGACCCCTGATTAAAACAATTTTCAATATCAAAAAAATAAAATAAGAAATAATGTAGCCTACTCAGTTACTAACGTAACCTCAGTTCCCTGAGAGTAGCCTAGGGAAAGAGTATAGAGAGTAAAAATTAGGGAAAGAAATGCCCTTTATAAAGCTAAAAAAAATTATTCTGATCAAAATTAAATGTCAATGTTTCATTACATCACTGTTGGAAAACACTCTTATCAGATTCTGAAGAACTTATTTTAAATAAATCGTATTTTTAAATGAGCCTACTTCAGTGTGATATTTTATCATATTATCATGCTTAACCCTGAGAATTTGAATAATTGAAATGTGATGATCAGATGCAGATATCTAAATCAGAGAATATCATATAGGTTCGGGAGGTTGGCGGGTGGATTATTTATTTTTAACAGCAGATTCGGGAGACTCAAAGTGCACCAGATTAATGAATTTATCTTTAAAATGTACAAAATTTTCTTCCGGGGGGGGCATGCCCCCGGACCCCCCAAGAGGTAACAAGCTGAAACCAACAAAAAATACCGACCCCCCCCCCGAGATTTTTTTCAGCCACTATGTTATGACTGAGTTATTGCCGATCCTGATGTATAGTTATATTTGATATAGTTTTATGGTTGTGTTGGGCATGGTTATGTGGTTATGGTTAATACTTTTGCACAGTAATCTGACAATAAATGTGGCACACCCAGATTTTCAGATGCACACCCAGAGTCTCTTTTCTGGCTACGCTACTGCACCCAATGATCTTCTTTTGTGTTCAAGGTGTTAGGGCTGGTCATGTGATCTTCAACAGTCATTCAGGTCTGTGAAAGTCCTGGAGTTTTTCTGATTGGTCAGTGGAACTTAGAGCTGGGACTGCAAAACAATGAAAAAACATGTTTGATAATAAAAGCGGCTGATGTCATAATATACTATTACTGTACATTTACACACACACACACACACACACACACACACACACACACACACACACACACACACTAACCCGACCCCTAAACCTACCCATCACACACACACACACACACACACACACACACACACACACACACACACACACACACACACACACACACACACACACACACACACACACACACACACACACACACACACACACACACACACACACACTAACCCGACCCCTAAACCTACCCATCACACACACACACACACACACACACACACACACACACACACACACACACACACACACACACGCACACACACACTAACCCCACCCCTAAAACTACCCATCACACTGTCACACACACACACACACACACACAATTTTTGGAATTTCAAAAAACACCATTTAGTAGGCCTATGTTTTTTTAGGCAGTCTGGTTTATTAGGACACAGGAGATTTCCTCATAAACCATGTTTACATTGTAAGACCTATGTTATTATACACATTTGTGTTCTCATAAACCACACACACACACACACACACACACACGTACTGATTCCTCTGGCCGCGGGTCTGCTGGTGTCTCGTGCTCTGGCAGGAGAGTCTCTGATTGGCTGGAAGTCTATTCTCTGAGTGCTGGATTTACTGTAAACTGGTTTCACAGGTGGAGCTTCTTCAGGACTGATGGACCACCAGTTAAACTAGTTATTGGGCAAAATGGTCAAAAATTCTCTTAAATTATAATGTTATCTTCAATTAAACATCTTACACACAGGAAAATGATACATTCAAAAACTATTGTTCATCAAATTTAATTAAATTAATTTATATGATTCGGTTCTTGACTCAAACTTTTATTCTTAAAGGGGTGGTATAATGCCCTTTTCACAAGACATAACATAAGTCTCTGATGTCCCCAGAGTGTGTGTGTGAAGTTTTACCTCTAAATACCCCACAGATATTTGTATATATCATGTTAAAGTTGTCACTTTTTGAGGGTGAGCAAAAACGCACAGTTTTGTGTCTGTCCCTTTAAATGCAAATGAGCTGCTGCTCCCGGCACAGGGGGCGGAGCTTCAACAGCTCGTGTCCTTTTACCTCACACACACATGCACTGGAAACTTTTAGCCTTTTATGTTCAAACCGGAGTCAGACAATGATGGAGAGACTCAAGAAGAAGAGACAACATGTAGAAGCAACAGGACATTTCTGAATGGTTAGTTGATGAGTTTATGAAGCTGATGTGTAGTTATCTTCTAGTCACTGATTAGCATATTCTGTCATGATAATCTATAAATCGTGTTCCGGGGGCGGGGTTTATGTAAATTCTAGGGTTGGTGATGTCGCTTAAAAAGCGATTTCTTTGAACTTTGAGCGTTGTAACTTTGCAGATGTTGTTTATGCTCAAACAGCAACATTACACACTAACTAAAGTTAGAAAAGTCAAATCATAATCAACCACCCCTTTAATATTTCCCCTCAGGATGATATATAAATATTATTTCCACCTGCTCTGTGTCCATGTGGGCGATGGGCTCATTCAGGAATCTGGCATTAGTCCTGATGAACCTGCAGTTGTGTGGATGTGGGATGTTTCGGCTCTCGGGCTCATCCGGGTCTCTTGCAGGACATCTAATGTTATGGTTCTGATAAACTCGGACCGGATCAAGACGCTCCGGCAGCGTTTCATCAAAGATCCTGAAGGTGTTTGACCTGCAGATATAGAAGACAGAGTCTGACTCCAGATCTTCGGGAAAGCAAGGAGTTACAGCATAACATATACTCACTGGAAAGACTCCAAAACCTTCTTTTTTCGAGGCAGAGATATTTCTGCATTATGGTACATTTGCTCTTCCATTGAATGCAGAATAAAGAGGGTTCAGAGCTGTTGGCGACTGGTTGCTATGCAACAGTGACGATACGAAATCTGACACCCACTCATGAGGCTTTCTATAAAACAGACAATAATGCAGAGAAAATAACAGAAATTATGTAATATATTTATGTAAGAGATCAGGTCTGTGGTCAACTTTTTGGTAATGCCACTAAAGGTACAATATTTGTATGGAAATGTTTTTTTTGAAACCATTTTTTTGTGTGTGTGTGTGTGTGTGTGTGTGTGTGTGTGTGTGTGTGTGTGTGTGTGTGTGTGTGTGTTTTTACAAAGCATACAATGTATGTTTATGAAAGAGTATCTTTCACCAGGGCTGCATTTATCTGATCATGAAATACAGTAAAAATTGTGAAATATTTTTACAGTTTAAAATATCTGTTTTCTGTGTGAATATATAGTAAAGTGTAATTTATTCCTGTGATCAAAGCTGAATGTTCAGCATCATTACTCCAGTCTTCAGTGTCACATGATCCTTCAGAAATCACTCTGATGATTTAATGCTTCATATTTTTGTTGAAATCTTGCTACATTTATTTTCAAAATTCTTTGATTAATAGAAAGTACAGCATTTATTTGAAATATAACTTTTTTGTAACAATGTTAAAGTATATACAGTCACTTTAGATCAGTTTAGTGTCATTGCTAAACAAAAGTATTAATTAAAAAGAATCATAATGACCTCAGATATTTGAACAGTAATGCAACTTCAAGTAATACAGTATTTTAGTACTATTGCATATGAATTTAATCATTCAGTATATGGAATAAATCAAAGCACCATGATTTTGCCTTCTGAGGCCATCACTGTATGTGGAACTGTGCAGAACAAAAGTCAAGTGTTTCCACGTTGTATTATTTATTCATTTATTTATTCAACTATTTATGAGGGGAAAAAGTGTCCTTGTTACATATGTTACATGTACCTACTGTAGCAATAACCATAAATGATGCATAATTACATGCAACTAACCCTCAACCAATTCCTAATCCTAATCCAATAGTAAGTACATGCAGTTAATTATTATTATTATTACTCAGTATTACACTGTAACACAGAGACCTTAAAATGAAGTGTAACAGAAATCATTAAGTTGATCTTAAAGTGCAATAAAGCCCATGTTTGCATTACTCCTGAAGCGAGTTGGAGAGTTGGAGAACATGTGCATTCCAGAATCACAGTTTTTCCACTAGCAAGAAAAAAAAACCTCAGTGGAAATCTGAAAACAAACCAGTTTCCTGTTCTTTCACTACTTCCTTTCTGTTATTGCTTCCTGTTTCAATCTGACATGCAATGTGGTTAAACCTGGATGTAAATAGATGCATAAACACATTAAAATATTCATTATATACATATATATGTTTTAGATACGGTAAATAATTCAAAGAAGCATGAGCATTCACAAACAGCACTGAATCATTGTGTGGACTGTCTTGAAGTTAAAAGGGAAAGTCAGATTTAACCAGTTTAGCAGGTCAACTTTAAATATGTTAAAAGACCTCGGTCAAACACGAGACGGACGGTGAGGAAACCCTGATCCAATCAATCAAACCCAGAGTCCATTAAAGCACTGAGTGACCGGCGCAGCAAACGCCACTTCAAAACTGTAATATTGTGAAATATTAATATAGTTTAAAAGAACAGTTTCTATGTGAATATATAGTAAAGTGTAATTTATTCCTGTGATCAAAGCTGAATTTTCAGCATCATTACTCCAGTCTTCAGTGTCACATGATCCTTCAGAAATCACTCTAATATGAAGATTTGATGCTCAATTATTAATATTATCAATGTTGAAAACAGTTTTGCTTCTTCAGGTTGTTGTGTTATTTTTCAGGATTCTTTGATGAATAGAAAGATATTTGAAAAAGAAACATTTTGTAACATTCTAAATGTCTTAACTGTCACTTTTGATCAGTATAATGGAACGTACAATGATACAATGTTCCAGTAAAGTTCCAATGACGTCACTTAAGTTTCCAAACACTTGTTGGTCTCAGCAAATCATGGGAAAGTGTTTCTTCTGCCTCATGCTCATTTGCCTGAGATGCTTTTGGGAAACCCAGAGAGATCCCGAACAAAGAGCCCGGCACATTCCATCAGAGAGGCCCGGATCTGGGATCTGTGGAGTCTGACAGATATTGTGATTTCTTTGATCAACTCAAACCTGAGCACATCAAACTGTTCCTAGATCAGTCTGAGAGCAGTCCATCTATTCACAGACACAAACCCTAGTTAAGCCTCTGATCTAATCTTGCAACTGTCAGCTAAGAGGATTCCAGCCTCTCTAACCATGCAGATTAGCCGAAGTGAAGCATGCTGGGAGAAAAAGGACACCCCGGGGACTCTGTTTTTGTGTCTCTGATGCAACATGTTCAATCCGAGAGGCGCTTTGAGCTCAGTTCTAAAGACGTTATGATGTTAGCAATAATTCCTGATGCAGTTTTGATGCGGACAGAAGCTGACGCTGCACGACGCGTCACACACACCAGTCTCACACACACTCCACCTTAAGAGAGCTCTGTGAGGAAGGATGGGTTTTTCCCAGAAACACAAGCGCCGGATGCCGTGATTGGTCGATTATGCATGAAGTGAAGATCTCCTGAAAGAGGATAATCAGAGGACGTCTAATATTCATATCTCTGGACAGCCAGAGAGCCGTCATACTTGATTACATACTTAATAACAAGTCAAAAATGCAATGAAATTTGGGTGTATTGATAGAGGTTTATTATATTAGTCTGATAAACT
>NC_138245.1:30995391-31022891 GCF_964197995.2 Scardinius erythrophthalmus | reverse complement strand
AAATGCATTCTTCTCCCTGTGGTCCGCAGCGCTGATCTTATATTGGATCAGAGTGTAAGAGAGTGTGTGAGAGTGTGTGAGCGAGTGTGTGTTCAGAGCATCTGCATGACTGCCCAATATCCAGCTCTATAATGGGCTTTCAGGAAGAGGAGGAGCTCGAGTCAAAGAGAACAACACAATCTCTACAGCAACAGCACAGGAACGGCCCCTGATAAAGAGTGTGTGTGAGCCTCGGGAATGACGGATCACAGACGGATCCGGGTTATTCCGGGGTTATCAGCCAGCCGTTACGAAAGCCTCGACTTTCACCAGGGTGCGGTTCACTCGAAACTGAGGAAACACAAACCCTGGGAGAGGAAAACACACTTCTACATGAACAGGCCTCACATCTCGGTTTGAAAGTGTTGATTCGTTTATATAGAGGATAAACTACACTGAGGGAAATGGCTTTGACAACACTTTCACTCAGAAATGGCTAGTAAATTTCACAAAATTATTACAAAGAAACGGCAAGTTACACAATAATATCATACTTTTTTTGACAATATGTTGACATTCAATTAATTGCAGTAAAAACTTTTTTTATTTAAAAGATTTATCCAAAATTATGATTTGTTTAATAGGACCAAACAGGGGTCCTATTTTAACGATCTAAGCTCATGGTATAAAGCGCACGGCAAGTTCACTGAGGGTGTCCGAATCCACTTTTGCTAGTTTAACGACGGGACAAATGGTCGACGCTCCCGGCGCATGGTCTCTATTCTCTTAATGAGTAATGGGTGTGTTTAGGGATTTACGTGTGTTAAACCAATCAGAGTCTCATCTCTCATTCCCTTTAAATGCCAGTTGCACTTACGCCATGGCGGATTCGCTATTACATGACGGAATTTGATAGTGGAAAGACCGAACACGTCTCCAGAGCGCAAACAGATCTGCTCGTGCGCGAGGTTAAAGTGCGCTAGTAGAACATCTACGGGACAAGCCGGATTCACCTTATCTATATGTACACAATAATAATCTTTTACATTGTAATCCTTTTATTTGAAATATTTGGCATGTTTGTGTGCTGCTGTGCGTCCCTGTGTGTATTTGCTATTAAAACAACGTGAAAATGATAACTGCGTCGGGCTGAAACTAGCAAAAAACACTTGCGTTGCGCTTGGCGCTGCATTGTGCCGGGTGTAAAATAGGGCCCAGATACTTTTATTGTTAATTTATGTAAAATACATTATAATAATTGTATTTAATAATTAAAAATGTATAATTTCAAACTAGCATCTATATATAGCAACCAAAAAAAAAAAAAAAAAAAAAAAATATATATATATATATATTTTTTTTTATATTACATTATATTAATTTAATATTTGTAATTATTTAACTACACTTTAATGGCCTCTTCTGTGTGTTCATTCATAGGTGATACAGAACCCTTTAAACAATGAACTTTCCTCATTCTCACGCTCTGAATGAGTGATCCGCTCTTCTGAAACACTCTCACTCTCTTTCACAAACCCGAACAGCTGTTCTCTGAATACATAAACACTCGAGTTTCTGTAGTGTTCATTGTGTTATGAAGGAAAGGAGTTTCAATCTCCCCCTGTGAGGAAGTCAGATAACATTGACACGCTGTGATAGGAAGGAGTTTCTTCATACAGATATGTATTTCCATAAACCTCAGTCTAACAATCCGAAGGACGCTCTCACTTGCTCTGGTCAAACACCAGGAATACGAGACCAGCGTGACACCAAAACACCAGCGACTGTTTACGAACTGTGACTGCAATAGTGTTACAAGTATCACAAGATCAAATTTTTTTTTATTTTTTTTTTTAAATATTTAATGCACACATATATACTGTATATAGTCTAAAAGGTGTGTGTGTGTGTGTGTGTGTGTGTGTGTGTGTGTGTGTGTGTGCATGTAAAAAAAAATATTTTAAATTATTACAAAATATTGAATAAATTAATTATAATAAAAATAAATATATAAACTATATATTGTATAAAATATGTATAAACTATATTATATTTTATTTATAATAATTTATTTAAAATATATAATAACATATTTTATATTTACAAACAATTTAGAAACAATAGATTAAAAACAATAAATAATAATAAAATATATAAAAATATATTATAAATATTAGATAATATTATAATATAATATGAATATAATATTAAACACTCACTCAAAATAATATTAATATTTTTTAATAAATAATATTGTATTAAAAATAATATACTAAAAATATTTACTTTATTTATAATTACATTTATATCATATTTTAATAAATTATATTATAAAAACAGTAAGAAACAATAAATAGTTCAGAACCAACAAATGATAATATATATATATATATATATATATATATATATATATATATATATATATATATATATATATATATATATATAATAAACATAATATTTAACACTCACAAAATTAATATTTAAAATGTATAATAAATAATATTGTATTAAATGTAATATAATATTAATAAATTTACTTTTTAAATTATAACAAATTATATTATAAAAACAATAAATAATAAAATATATAAAATACAATATTAAATACCCACTCACAATAATATTTATATTTTATACCAAATAAAAATATTGTCAAAAAAAATAATATAATATTAAATATATTTATTTTTTTAAATTACAATTTATATTTTAAAATTATAATTTATATTATATTATATATTTTGGGGATTTATTAAAATGAATAAGCTTAAATATGAGCAATAGTGATGCTAGCAACCCACAATAATTCTAAAAGATTTGTAAGAAAATGCGTTAAATTAGTTGTATAAGTGGCACATGACAGGAGACAGCTGTAAAATGTCATGAACACACAGTGTGATCCTGAAATGCTCTCTGGCAACACTTCGACACTTCAGAGCTCATCCAGATTTGATTCAGGGATGGGCGGAGGCCGTCTGGGAACGTTCCTTCGGGATCTACAGTCTCATCAACGTCACCAACACACACACACACCCGGCCACAACCCAGGAGAGTTCACCAAACCATCCCAACACGCCAACAAACAGATGAAGAGAGCCAAGTGATAACATTACAGAGGAAACAGACTGACAGATGTCAGAAAATGAGCTAATTTAGGCAAAGAAAAACAAGGAATGGGAAAACAAGTAAAGGGGGCGGGGCCTGGAGGTTTGCCATCCGTCTGTGTAAATATTTAATGAGCAAACACATTTGTGTTCACTTGCATCTCGTGTTCACCAGCTGGAATGAGGAAGAGGAGGCTTTCAGAAGAGGAAAAGCTTTTCTCATGCAATACTGGAGCTCTTTGTCACTGTATCCAGGCAATCGCATGTACAGCTACATGATCACACACACACACACACACTCAGGGGGTTGAGTAGCAGAGTGTAAGTAAATAGGACATGGTCCCACCAGAGAATCACAGCTAAAAATGGCTTTACAGGGCAGCGGCCACCTTAACCTACTTCAAGAGTATAATACAATAAAATCAAGACCTTTCAAATATCTTTCTCATTGAAAATACTTTTTCACTCAGAAATATGGAACATTATTTAAGTAAAATGGTTCGCGAATTCCATTTGATATAACTTTAAGACGCTAGAAAGCAAAGTTCACTATAGGACAAACTTTGATGTTGGCTTGACAAAGCCGTACGAAAGTTTGAACGTTTAATAAGCTTTAAATTTTGTGAAGTAGAAAGAAAGAAACTAACATGAATTAAAATGTTTTATCATATCGATTTAACACGTTGCTAGCATGAATTAGCATGTTGTTATAATTTTTTACCAGATTTTTAACATGAATTAGCATTTTTCTTGCATGTTTTAACACACTGCTAGCATGGATTATGTTGCTAACATGTCTTAACGCGTTGTTAACATGAATTGGCATGTTGCTAGCACAAATTAGCATGCTGCCAGAATGTTGTTAACATTATTTAGCATGTTGCTAACAGCATGTTGCTAACATATTTTACATATAAAACATATTTTAGCATGTTTTCACACATTGTTAGCATGAATTAGCATGTTTGCTAGCATTTGATTTGATTTAACATTTTGCTAACATGACTTAGCATGTTTCTAGCATGTTTTAACATGTTGCTAACATGATTGCCATTTTGTTAGCATGAATTATCATGTTATTAGCAGCATGACTTAGCATGTTGTGTGTGTGTGTGTGTGTGTTCAATGAACTCTAATGCTCAGTAGGTTTTAGACTGTTGGTCCAAAACAAACTTTCAAAACCTGGTTTTTGTCTTGTCAAACGCAGGCGCTGCGACTGAAGCCGCTGAACGACTGTCCAAACAGATCAAGCTGACAGTAATGCTGTTATTATAGCGCTTAAACGCTAAAGAGCCTCATCAGTGTCTTCATCACCGGATTAATGATCAGACTCAGACTGTGACACAGATTTCTGGACAATTACGCAAAAGAAATTAATTACATTAATGACTACAGGGATTTAAGAAACTTTAAATCTACTGTGTGCATTTGAATTAATATGACCTATCACATGACCTCGTTATCTTTCATGTTTAATTCTGTGAGAGACATCCTGTTATCAGGATGCATATCAAATATATGCAGTTATTTGGCATATTTATTTCTAATTTTGTACAAAAAATATCTTAACTTTTGGCAGTTTCATCAAATAATAGTTTTTAATAATAACAAAATTATATTTATTATAAAATTTAAAAATAATAATTTTAATTTATCGAACATATCTAGTTTTATTTTAGCATTGTTTATATACTATTATAGTTTTTATTATAATAATATTTATTATTCATTATTGTATTAATATCAGCTTGAAATATGCTTTTGGCTTTGTTTTTTAATTATTACTAATGTTTAATTAATTTTTTGTACAGGTTTTTTTTTTTTTTAGCAACCAATTTTCCATCTAATATTTTTATTTTATTTTAGCTTTATTTCAATTAACAATTTTTTTTTCTAATACACTGTAATAAAAATAAAAAAAGTTACTGCCTTAAAAAAACTTAAGTACAATAGACTTGTTCAAGTCATTTCAACTTAAATGACATCAAACTGACTTAAAAAATAAGTTGAATCTTGTATAACTTAAAAAAGTTGAAAATTGCTTATCTTATTTTGATGAGTTAAAGCATTGTAAAAATATATGTTGTCATAACTTATTGATCATATAATTTTTACAGAATGATTACTCAGATTTATTCAAAAACAAACTAAAATCAGAATCTCAGAAACACGAACAGAACAACCAACTAAACGCACTGACGCAGAACTGAACGAAACACAAGGCTTAAATAGACAGCAAACAGAGGAACTAATAAGGCTAATTAATGAGACACACCTGAACTGAAACTCAAATCAAATCAGTAACCATGGAAACAAACAGGAAGGGGGCGGAGAAAGACGGAACTCAACTAATGAACAGATTACCCAAACACAGACGTCAGAGATATAATCAGAGTAATAATCAGAGACTGCCTTCTGGCAAACGCTGTCATAGCATGCCATATACTTGGATACTTAATATACTTAATATTAGAATACTTAACTCACATTAAATTGTATTAATTGTATATTTTCAGTATACATTTAGTTTTGATTGTCTCATATATTGATTTGTTATTTGGTCTATTTATAGTGTATGTTATGTCTACTTGTTGTTTGTCCTGCTAATTTGTTTTTCCTATTTATACTTCTACTTACTTTGCACATTTCTGACCCTGGACCACAAAACCAGTCACATGGAGCAATTTTATGCAATTGAGATGTATACGTCATCTGAAAGCTGAATAAATAAGCTTTCCATTGATGTGTGGTTTGTTAGGATAGGACAATATTTGGTCGAGATACAACTATTGAAAATCTGAAATCTGAGGCAAAAAAATCGAAACATTGAGAAAATCTCCTTTAAAGTTGTGCATTTATGTTCATGATTGTGCAGCATTCACTCACAGAAATACATGTTTTATATATTTATGGTAGGAAATTTACTAAATATCTTAATGGAACATGATCTTTACTGAATATCCTCATGATTTTTGGCATAAAAGAAAAATCGATAATTATGACCCATACAACTCGTGACTGGTTTTGTGATCCAGGGTAGCATATGAGCTTGGAAATATGCAATTTCGCTCTGCCGTACACTATTGCTCTATAGTTGGAATCACAATACAGGGTTCATACACATTTTAACCAATACTTTTCCATGACTTTTCCATGACTTTTCGGCACATTTCCATGACTATGTATTCCTGAAAATGTCAGTCGACATTATAAGAATAAAAATTTGTGTTAAAATTTACCCTCAAAATTAATACCGTACATTAGGGGTGCGCAATATTGACAAAAATATGTCTCGATATTTTCAAAATTTTGTTGATAATAATTAGCCTAGATGATATTTTACTGATTGTGTTTTTGTACTGGTATCCTGGCCGGTTTAGGCCTGTTGTTGACAGCAGACTCACGAAGATATTCATATTTTTTATATTCTATGCAGTGGTCAGTTCACAGCAGTGACCGAAATTAACATTTTTATTAAGGGGCAAAATTTGCCACCGTAAACTGATTTCCAGGGGCATTTTCACCTATATATGGACATTTTTTCTAAACGTATTTAGAGGTATGCATCACCTTTTATGTCAAATTCTAACATTCAAATTAAATTATATTAGAATAACACAGTACTAATGTCAAATTAAATCATTAAATTAAAATCCATCCTTGCAGTGTAGAGGTGACACAAAAGCGGCATCAAAACTGGCATTAGCCTATATTTATACTTCATTTACAATTGCATAAATAAAGCTATTCAATATTTAAATGATTTATAATTTTAACTTTTTAATTAAAGGATACTTTAAACATGAAACTAAAACCACCAGTAGGTGGCGGCAAGTCACTGTCTTAATAAGCGAGTTATTGGAGTCATTTATTCAACCGATTCGTTCAAACAGCTGATTCCTTCCGAAAAACAAGTGATTGTTCATTGAATCGTTAAAATGATTCGTTCAAAACGCGGATTTCATTAAATAAATAAATAAATCATCGATGTCTGTTGGACTACGACTTTATTATGAAATTCTCGTCCGCGATATAAATTTAAAATTGACAATATTGTGTCCAAAAAGTAACTCGCAATGTTAACTTTATTGTTAATTTAACTGTTGTATAAAATAAATAGCACATTTGCAATTGTGCAAAGGAAAACGGCACTCTTGCTCATGTGATATTCTAATATAACAACATAATATGATATAAATATAAGACAAAAACTCATTTGGGGACATGACATCTATAACTGCACTGACACATCACGCAGTGAAAGCAAGCATGAGAGACAAACGCGATGTCAGCTCGCACTCGCAGTGCCTCGTGCATAGTTAAAACAATGATTACAATATCATCATAGTTCATAGACAATATCGCACACACTCCTAAGAACACATAGAATGAACTCACAATTGAACTGACATTTACTCGTTTTCTTCTCTCCTCTCGCGTGCAGGAGACAGACGTAGGCTAATATTCTGCGTATATCGTTTCACATGCGGCCAGAGCAGCAATCCTCTTTCCGCTACATTCTCGACCCACCGGTGCTTGCAAAACTTTAGCATGCTCGTGCCACTTTCCTGCCATTTCAATTAAATTTCTGTCAGCACCGACTTCGCCTCAGCAACATGTGAATCGGAAGTGAAGTGAACGTTATGCCGCCCGAAATAAGGACGTTAAGACAACGCGAAATATTTTTTTATTAAACAGTTTTTGTATTAATCCCATATTATGCTGTGTAAAAAAAAAAAAAAAAAAAATCCATGACTTTTCCAAAACTTTCTGGGTCTTTTTATTTTTCCAAAACCTTTCCAGGCCTGGAATTTGCATTTTTCAAATTCCATAACTTTTCCAGGTTTTTTCAAAACGTACGAACCCTGACAATAAAGCACTTTGAACTTAAAATCAAAACAAATTGACGACGTGACACATGCTAATAATACAGTGCACAGTTTTATGCAAAAATAAAAGTAATAAGTAAGTAATAATATAAGAGTAATCTCATCTCTCCCTCGCCACAGTAATGTGCACAAATAATGTCTGGTTCACATTTGAGACTGTGATGATGTCATAAAGCCCTCGCCCCTGTGCTCCCCCCGCCCAGACTGACATCATGACATCATCACTCCCCGCCCCACCCGACCCGAGGGACTGCAGAACACACACACACACACACAAAATACAGCTCAGGCTGCAGAAGCTCTCAACACACTAAAAGCTTTCTACTCTGCTGTCTCCATCTATCAGTGTCGGTTACAGCACAGCAGTGATGGGTCTCTCATGATCGATCCGTTCGGTGCGTCTGTCACGTGACAAGTGGACGAAAGACTAATTATTAATGTTCCCTTTTGACTGCATTAAAATGATTTCTTAATTCAGTCAGAATATGATCAGGATTGCATAGGTGGACGTAGGTGCGTAAAGTATAACATTTAAAGCCACTTAAATGAACAAAATGAAGAAAAAAAAAAAGATTCGTTCATTTAGATGAACGAGATGAACAAGAGAGTCAGTAAAATGATCTGAACTCAGAATCCCTTTTCACTATCAGTCTTTCTAGACTGTTCCATGACTCGAACACTGGAACACTAGCGCCACCTGCTGGCTAGAAGAGGAACTGCACACCAGACAACACTGACTGGCTCAGATATCATCTGGGTTTAGTTTATCTGTTCATCAGTTCAGTTCTGTCTTCCTCCGCCCCTGCCTGTTAGTTTCTATAGTGTTTAATTGATTGTTAGTTCAGTTCAGGTGTGTCTTGTTGCAATTAGATCCTTCTTCCTCCATTGCTGAAACCGATTGTAACTGTAATTATAACTGATTGCACACTGAACACAGATGCATACTCACATTTCCTTCACTTTCTCTGGAGGTCCCTGCACCTGTCCGATCACAGTGCCCTGTCTGGTGTTCTTCACCCAGCCTGTGACGCCCAGATTCTTCCCCTCTGCTTCTGTATACTGTGGTAAATCAGGACAGATGAGAAATGAGATTCAGACAGAGAGTCAAAGACATGAATAATTAAACAAGGGGCTTGATCTTGCATTAATGCGTTAGAAAAATGCTGTTAATTTCATTGCATTCAAAGGACAGATTTTATCAGTTCATGCATTCATATACTCGTATGCAATTATATACTTTGTATACTCGTATATATATGCACTTTTACACTATCATATATACTCGTATGCATTAATACACTTTATCATATATACTCGTATATTTGCACTTATACACTTTATTATATATATTATATATACTCGTATAAATGCAATTGTACACTTTATCATACATATCATATATACTCATATATATGCATTTATAAACTATCACTCGTATGCATGTATACACTTTATCATATATACTCATATATATGCACTTATAAACTTTATCATATATACGCGTATGCATTTATACACCTTATATATACTCGTATATATGAAATTATACACTTTATCATATATATTCGTATATATGCACTTATACACTTTATCATATATACTTGTATGCATTTATACACTTTATCATATATACTCATATATATGCAATTATACACTTTATCATACATATAATATATATTCACATATATGCACTTATAAACTTTATTATATATATAATATATACTCATAATATGCAACTATACACTTTATCATAAATACTCTTATATATGCACTTTTACACTTTGTCATACATATCATATATATGCAATTATATACTTTATCATATGTTCTCGTATATATGCACTTATAGACTTTATCATATATGCTCATATATATGCAATTATATACTTTATAATATATATTCTCGTATATATGCACTTATATACTTTATCAAATTTATCATACTAAATACCAAATATATTCAGATATCTTACCCATTTCACTTACTTTTATTACCCATTTACTACTTACATCTAGTAGATCTAGCAAGTGTTTGTATTTGCACAGCAATCACTTATTTTCTAGTAGAATATCATATTACCATGTCTAAAAACATAATAATACAGTGTTTCTATTTTTGGTTAGTGTTAGTAAGGTCTGCCATTCTTAGTTATATAAGCAAGCTTTGTAAAGCAAACTTAGTTTGCATTATCCATAAATGTCTCACCATTCTGAAGCAAACACCTGAAAAAAGACAAACATTTATGAGGTTTTTGGAAATACGTGCAACTGTATATAGCCTACAAATGTAATTATTTTATAAAGCCCTATACTTGCATACAATAAACACATAGCAATAAAGAATAATCAACATATTATTATATTAAGACATAAAATCCACAAAGCCGTAAAGCCTTTTTTGAGCTGAGGCATAAATATGCTCGTCTATTTTTGGAGGCGTGGCGTGAATTAATATCGCCAAGTTTGCAAAACAGTCAAATACCCACCCTGAACATTCCCGAATACCTCAAAATCTATAGACACATATTTTTCACCGGCGTCTGAAGACATTGCAAACAATATTACAAGGATCAGGACCAAAAGAGAAGTCCAGCAGACGTTTAAATTACAGATAATCATAAATAAAAGAGCCTGACGCCACGGCCACGCGCAAGGCAACGAGACCTGACACGTCCGTCACGTGACACCTGTTACTTTTCTCAGCGTTTGACGCGATGGACAAATCACAGTCGAAATGAGTTTTAAAGCATTATTTTATAGAGATTGTTTGGACTAGGTTTGTATTTCTACGTTAGACTCCAATACTTTAAAGTATCACATGTAAAAGATGTAAAATGCCTCTAATAAGACAAAATTCGTCCAGAGATTTGCTTTCTGAGCGGCCGCGCGCCCTCTGGAGGAAGAGACTTCTGTGTCCATTCTCGCGAGAGTTTTCAACACTGGATATATCGATGCGATTTTAATTATAAGTACATGCAATAATTCAGAATAATATCCTATATATATGTATGAGCAATAAAAAATAAACAATACACTGTTAAAAATATTAAATCTTTTACATAGTACAGTTAAAAGTTCTGAGGCAGTACCATGGTACATTGATTTTTGCATGTAAACACATCAAATTATTTAGTCTCCTTATTCCAGAATGATTGAGTTTAAAAAAGCAGACCAGATTACATCAATAACCACAAATAATGAGCTTCAGAAATGTGCCGACACACACATAACACAACACAATATTCCTCTAATATCCTGATGAGATTTTAATATTCTCAGCCACAGTTTTTCCTCTGTAATCTAGTATGTTTATGATTGAAAAACAAGCCTGGCCGTCAGAGATTAGACACAAAACATTTAGATTTGTGAATGCACAAACATTTTATTAGAGATGCAATTTGCATACAAGGGTTTAAATGTCTTTTCACAGACAAATCCTTTCAAGAAAACAAATCACATTTGGATTTGACAGAGACCTTAGACCCAGAGCATGTTTTCACACGATCACAGAAGGACAGGGTCAGACTTTCATGCCTTTAAAAACCACAATCTCAAAGATCAGCCTTGATGGAGAGTTCTGGAGCATTATACAGGAATGTTGCATTAATGCGGAGTATAAATCAAGTAACGGAAAAGGTGATGCGATAAATTAAACATTTCTTTAATGGATTTATTTCTAATTTAACAGTCTAGTTAGAGCAATTAAAATGTTTTATCCATGCACACATCATCATTATTGTGTTAAATGCTTGAATCAGAATAACTCTTCTCTTCTCTGATGACGAGGGCGGAGCAACCTGTCAATCACACGAGATCAGCCAATATTAACCCAAAAGCACTCAGAACATGTACAGTTTGCAAGACCTATACAAACTTTTTACCGTAATAAATGTAGATATCTTTTCATTTAAGTAATGCCCTCTTATTTTATTTACATCGCTGTCTAACTGTTTTTTGTTTTGTGCGATGATGTTGGTGAAGTGTTTTCTTTCAGTATTTTTATATTTTTGTTATTCTTAATAATTATTGTGTTCTGATTCTGTTATTTCACATTGTAAACCGAATGTTCAAATAAAGCATAAAAAAAAGGTGTTACATTGTCACACACACACACACACACACACACACACACACACACACACACACACACACACACACACAAAGAGAGATCAGCCAATAGCACCCCCCCCCCCACACACACACACACACACACACACACACACACCCACACACCATTTGTTGATTTGTTCCAACAGAGAGAACCCGTAATCCTAGAGCTCAGACTGACAACATTGTCGGCGCGTAAACACACACACACACACACACACACGCGCGCGCGCGCTAGTGTCTAACTAGTGCACATACATCTATTGTTTTCATAAAATGCACAATTTATTCAGATTCAGCTTCATTCTGGAGACAGCGAAGTAAACTCTCTTACACACTCACTGTTGGACGAACTTTGTCATCAGGACGAGTAACTGGAAACTGATGTGATGATGGATGATTAATTACCCTGATCACCAGTCTGATGATTACAGTAATACTGATATCATTTCAGACTGTTAATGGACTGTTCCTGGTTTTGTCTCTCGAATTGCTTTTGGTTGAATCTCTGTGTGGTTTATAAAATCTAAAGTGCCATAGATGTTTTTTATGTCTTGTATTATGATTTTTTCTCTCCATCCATCATTCAGAACTGTCAGATTTGGCAGTGTTGTGCTCTTACATAAGACACAGCTGCACCAAAAACGATTTAGTCACTTAAGTATCACTAAAAAACATAATTGTATTAGATAACAAAATATCAAACAAAGCCTTAGCATTAAAATGTGTTTAAAAGCATCCGCAAACACATCAAACTAGTTCAACATGAACTTAATATGGTGATATAGTCATTTTTCTGCTCAAGAAAAAATGCCCTATTTAGAATTTAAATGTCATTTTGCTCATTCTTTTATAATTATTGTGCATGCATGAGCATTTAATCGAAAGGATTTGTACTTGTACTCACTCCACATTTAAACTTAACTAGTAAAGGCAAACACTGAGAATTAAAATTGAATATATTATAGTGTTCATAGTGAATTACGAGCTCAGTGTTTTATTGCACATCAGTGTAGAAGTTCCTAAAATTCCATTCAATATTCACACACAGTCACATGGACAAAGAGCTTTATATTGAACAATGTTAGTGATTGTTAAGGGTTTGTGAGTTCCCAGCATGCACTGCAGCGTGAACAAAGGATGCCGATGTTGTTATTCACACATGCTGTTGATTATTAGCCTATTAGTAGATATGTGTGTCATGTTTTCTGTTCACTGAGATCTGCGTCTGTCAGGGTTTTACATCACTATCAACAAGGCTAACGTGTTAAAGTCTGAAATTTTGTATATTCAAATGTTTTCTTCTTGAAAGCAAATAATCTACATTATGATATGATAAGTGATGGGAGAAACACATAATTTATGTAATTTACGGTTCAGTCTTGGGTGATTTAATAAGAGGACAGGCTCTGAAGAAAACCTCTTATAATAAACCTTTTATTGAACCTTTTGCACGTCGTTTTCATCTGGTCAAGATATTAACTCTTGTGTGTTAATTAAAAAAAAGTTACGCATAGGGCCACAAAAATGTCTATGTCCAAAAACTGTCATAAAAAAATGACAATGACTTAAGTTTGGTCTCATTTTAACGAAGACCCTTGGCAGATTATTGTTGAAGTAAAACATTTTTTTTTAATTTATGAACATTATTTTATATTTTATGAAACGTTGAACTCTAAAACTGCTAGAAAACCAAAGCCATAAATCTTGTGCTCCACATTTGAGGATGATACCTCAACTCATTTCTTTATTACACACACACACACACACACACACACACACAAACCACACTCTCAACACACCCAATTATCACTGCATGATTGATCCAGCTGGCTCTATAATATGCAGAAGCAGAAAACAGGAATAAAGCGAGTGTTTGCTTTCTAGAGCAAACCTGAGAAAATGGAGCCATCTGGTAAAACATAGTAAACATTTTAATTTTGAAGCCTTGCCAACAGAATGAAAGCCTCTTAACAAACGCTGCATCGTTTAATAGTTAAAAGGACCTGGGATTAAAAATAGCAGTTTTACAGTGTTTTTCAAAGCGCTTTTAGACACTAGAAGAGTGGAGACTCACTCAGTGAAACATTCACTCAGTTTGCAAAACTCTACACACAGTTCTCTACATCACACACATTACTGGAAACTAACAGTGTTTCGTTTAGAAAATACTGTTATTTAAATGCCATACACTGTTAGAAAAATCTGTAGAAATTACAGTATTACTGGCAGCTACTTGCCAGTAACTTACTGTAGATTTAAATTGATGTTATTTACTGGCAACAATTTGTTCAAAATTAAATGAACATTAAACATTAACAAGTCTTTATCTTTACAGAATAAAACTAAAATAACATCCTCATGCAAAGCATTCTGGGAACCAAAATCTGAAGGAAAAAAAACAGAAAAAGGTTGATGAAGATTTCTGGTTCCCAGAATGCTTTGCATTAGATTGTTATTTTATAATTTTATTCTGTAAAGATAAAGACTTGTTAATGTTTAATGTTCATTTAACTTTGAACAAACTGTTGCCAGTAAATAACATCAATTTAAATCTACAGTAAGTTACTGGCAAACAGCTGCAAAACTACAGCAAATTTTTTACAGTGTAATCATTATACAGACAACATGTGTGAACACACTTGCCTTTGCAAGAGATGTCTGATGTGTGTGTGTGTTTCGTGTGGAGCCATGGTTTCAGAAATTGTGTGTAAGCAATTTGAAAAAGCTGTAATGGGTTTCAATGAGGACATTTTTGTGTTACTTGTGTAAAATAGGTTTCTTAAAGGAAATGCGGTGAAATAATAAAATTCCAATAAAAATACACACTTTATTTAGTAGGTATTTTAACACAGGCAAGTTGCTCACTGCAAATCACTCATTTTGGCATGACTGAACTTGTTTTTGACCTCAAATGGTAATGAATAATGAATATTATTTTGTGAAGTCATTTTGCAGTGCTGGGCAGGAAAAACTAGGTTTTTTTTTAAATATTAATAATAATATTGTTAAAGATATGGGGATTTAATTGGCCACACTACAAACTGATTGTTAAAAATCATCTTAAACATGGTGAAATACTAATTGTTTTCTTTGCTAATTCACATTTAACTCATTGATTACATAATGGATTGTATTACATCTGCGGTGCAAAAAAAGGAAAATAGAAAAAAGAAGAAGCTCTGCTCGTTTATTACTCATATTGATGTCAAAAACAATTTATGAAACATTTTTTTCTTGTGTAATTATTTGAAAGGAAAAGCTCTTATAGAGACAAATCAAACCTGATTGAAACGGCCGTGAAGGACTCGACGACTTACTGATGCTTTCATTATGCTGAAAATAAAATATAATTTGATTTTGAAAATAAAAATAAACTGTAATTTAATCAAACAATATTATTGAGACATCACGTCGTTTTTTTAACAATAAAAATAAGAATAATTTATTATAAATATTAAAACATTAATTTACGTGACATTGCTGTTTAGAGCTCGAAAAGGTTTTATTATTATTATTATTATTATTAAAAAGTCAATGGATAGTAATAAGAACACAACATGATATATTGTTTGCACTGCAAAATATAGTTTCAATAAATACAACAAATACATACATATTTTATTAATGATACAATTGCTACGGCGAACCCTGTCATCTGACGCAATTACTAGTGATGATTTTTCACTTGTTTTTTATAGAAAATAAAAATATTATGTACACATAAAAGCATGAATTTATATAAAATGAATTAAATAAAAATAAATTGAAAAGTTATTCGTTTGCTTTGCTTTTTCCCCCGAATTGAATTATTTCTTAAAAACTTTAAGAAACTTTCATTTTTATTTCATACACATTCGACGTTTCTTTAATAATAGCTATAAATCAAAGAGCTGCATTACTACTCTGTGCATCAATAAAATAATAATTTACATCTCATACAAATCAAGTCCAGTCTCAAGTTTATATAAAAAAAGGATCGAAACAGCAGCAGATGAAATGTTCAAACAGCCTTCAGACAAGAAAACAATAATAAAACCCTTTTATTGGTTCAGAAATCAAACCATATAGAATGTTTAACACTAGATATACATTTAATTTCTAGATATACATTTAATGAATGCGAAAGGAGTGTTAGTATAAGCGCGAACGGAAAAAAGCGTTTATTTCAGAATGAAAACTGTGCGAAATTTAAAAATGAAAGCTATTTGAGATACAGACGTAAATAAGATTATTCCAATGCAATCTGTGCAAAATATCAGACAAATTGATCAACGATAAACAAGTGAACAACAGTTCGAGCGTTTATACAGTTTATGGCGTTCATGATGGAGAGGATTGAATCCAGCGCACTGAATCACGAGGGTTTGCAGATTATTACTGTCATTATTATTGATAAAATGTCACATATGAGTCCTTCAAAGTGTCCACAGAACTTGTCCAGTTCTCTGGCAGGAGTTCAGTGGGTCTGTGACCCGCGCGGACACTAGAGGCGCCGTTGGCTCGTGCAGCCCGCGCGCTTTTACGCACAGCACTGTGGCGTCCTTGGAAAGCCAAATGATCAATAACCCCGGACCGATCATGCATATACACATAATATTATCGTCTCATCCAGTTTATTATGAATCCTTTACGGTTGTAATATTTACAACCTCAATTTGAACCCTCCCTCCCGAGTTCAAATTGTATTATTAAGTGTTATTAAGGCATTCTGAGAGTGCCGTGAGCGATCCAGCACCACTAACACTTTAGTTTTGGATCATTCAAACTTTATTTCAGTGCGTTTCAGGCAACGCGAAAACAACTCCTCGTCCCTCCTATCCAGGCTACGTGATCAGTGACGCACAGGAGACGCTCCAGACTCCCGCGCGCACGGGGCTCTCCGCGCATTATAATGGAGTAAGCGGGGCGCGACTGAGACTGTCCAGCACCAGCAAGTGAAGAGCTCCTCCTCCCTTTCATACGATGAGGTAGTTGGTAAGAGTGAGCCCTGGTTAATCACCAATGAGTCTGCGAAGTTCTGTCATGCACGCGACGTCCCCATCGTTGCGCGCTTGACCTCCTGTGTTTTAAAGTACGAAAACGGGGCTTTTACGCGCTTCATCGCCCGGCATGGGAGATCACAGTGAGCCCACCATGGTGCAGAAGTCCACATCGTTCAGCATCAAAAGCCTGTTACTCCCGTCGAAGTTTGACAGCCCGGGTGCGGACGATGGCGCGGAGCGAAGCCCGGTCTCCGACAAACCCTCAGAAACAGTCGAGATGGACCCCGCGCAACGCGACGCGGATGAACCCGAGCAGCCGTGCAAAAAGGGAAAGAAATTCGACAAGCCTCCGTTCAGCTACAACGCGCTCATCATGATGGCCATCCGACAGAGTCCCGAGAAGCGGCTCACGCTCAACGGCATCTACGAGTTCATCATGAAGAACTTCCCGTATTACCGGGAGCACAAGCAGGGCTGGCAGAACTCCATCCGGCACAATCTGAGCCTCAATAAGTGCTTCGTGAAGGTGCCGAGGCACTACGACGACCCGGGGAAAGGGAACTACTGGATGCTCGACCCCTCCAGCGATGATGTGTTTATCGGCGGAACCACCGGGAAGCTCCGGCGGCGCTCGGCGACCTCGCGGGGGAAGCTGGTGATGAAAAGGGGCCTCCGATTCGCGCCTCTCGGACTCGGACTGGGTGAACGCCCGAGCAACCCGCTTTACTGGCAGCTGTCTCCGTTCTTACCCTTACACCACTCGCACTATAACGGATCCACGCACGGATTTCTAAACCAAGGACACGCGTACGGATCTTTACTCCCCGGCGTCGAGCCGCTCGGGAACGGGGATATGTCTCGCCAGATTCTGGGAGCCTCTAGCGGGAGTATCAACCTGTCGAACGGGTACGGCGTGTCTCCGTCGTCCGCTGCTGGATTACTCTCAGGACACAATGGATATTTCGTACCGGGCGCGCAACAGCCGCAGTCGCTCCCGAGCGCGCCGGGATACGGGATCTCCAGCTCTCCGTCTTCTCTGCTCTCGGACTCCATAAGAACTAGTTTACCGTCCTTCACATCCCCACTTTCCAGCGGACTTCTGTCTCAACACAAACGCGTCGCGCCCAATTCGTTCCTGAGCTGAGCGTCGCGCGCTAAACTTTCCTAGAAAACCTCGCCAAGCGTTCCCTTCGTGAGAGGACTGTCTGGATCTGCGTTTTTGTGTCTATTTAAGATCATTTTTGTAATGGTAGTATGATGTTATGCCAAAGGCAATAACTGTACGTGTTTGTTTTCTTTTCTTTTTTTTTCTTCTTCTTTTTTGTTGAAAAAAAGTATTATTTATAGCATTTCTTTGTGAATGATGGTTTTGTATTTATTCAAAATGTTTTTTATCCCTTGTTACTGTGGGATATTGTTGTTATTATTAGATGGATGGCACATATTATTCGTTTAGTACGACTAATTCCTTTTTTATTCAAAATATTATGTCCCAAACTGTGAATGCGCCTTAATATCTTAAATCAGGGTTGACTCAGGTGTGCGTTCTGACAATGAAACGATATTATTATTATTATAATTATTATTATTATTAGCTGTGTAAACCTGGATTTGGGTAAAAATATAACTCTATATGCAATGTTTGATGAATTAGGTCTGTGAGTGTGTGTTTGTGTCCAGAGAGGACAGAGCTGAGCTACTGAATTAAAGCACTGGATTAAATGAACTGTGTGTGTGTGTGTGTGTGTGTGTGTGGGATGAGTTTATATATTGTCATAAAATACTGTTCTGGGTCAGCCTGGGTCTGTCCCATATTCACACACATAACAGTATAGTTTTGACTGTGGAGGTGCATGGTTCATCACCAAAGACAGATCATTCATGTTTTTGTTTTTTAATATAACATCCCTGCACATTAATTTGACGTTCTGAAGCCATTATTTAAACTCTCTGCGCAAACATGCGTTTATGAGAAATGTGATGGTTTATTTCCCTTTAGTTTTAACTACATGTGATTTATAGTTCTGCACCTTTAGTTGCCACGGTCATTTAATGTACTTTTTTCTTGTATATTTTGCCTGAACTTCAGTTCAGAACAAAGAAATAAAGTATTGAAATATTTCTGTATGAACGCATGAATCCTTTCCAGCCTTGCTACACAAATCCTATTTTTGAGAAAATACTTTTAATGCATTTAGCTTCTCATGTTATTAACCAAATAGACCCATTTAAATGCATGCATCATGCATGCTGTAATATTTATTCCTACAACACATAATGTTACACACACAGACCAGCTCTCGGCTTTCATTGCTAACACTTAATGTTCATTTTCATTATTATGTCATTGATGAAACATTACACAACATGCAAATCCAAACATTAATTATAGGCTAAATATAAAGTTGCATGATACGTAATTAAATATATTTCATGCATACTAATGTAAAACTACTTGTTAATGAAAGTGCAACCAATTTTATTCATAAAAAACAAGCCTGAAACAGCGCCATCGAGCCCAAGAACCCCTAAAATTCACGAATAATGCAATGTGTTCATAGGCCCAACAATAAACATATCTGAGATATAATGAGCAAACAAGTGTTCATCGTGGCCCAAGAGAAATAAAATAACGTCAAACTTACTGTGCAGATGTTCCTGAAACTCCAGCCGCTCCACGTGCTCCTGAAGGGAAAACTCTCACTGAGGAACAGACCACATGAATCCAGGGAACTCAAGAAGTCCTTCACGGAACCAGGACCAGCGTTAATGTGTTCGGACAGACTCAGAGGGAGGGGACAAACTCTCCCAAACATTCCCGGCACTTTTTTACACACACTCGAATATCACTCACCTTTACTAGTTCTAAAAATAATCTGTTTTAAAAACTTGTTTTGACGAGTTAAAAGGCTTTCATTTAATCAGGAAGTAGACGAATTATTTATTTAAAACAAAAGTTTAACGAAACCAGTGATAGAAGAACTTTTTTCTGTTTTACTGTTCAAATTTCGTCAAGGCCCGATATATGTATTTATCTCGATAGAAAGCATAAAGTGGCGAATAAATAACAGCTGACCATCAAAGGAAGAAAAATGATCACTTTAATTTGACCTCGTTAAAAAAAAAGAAAGAAAAAAGGAATGCAGCATGTAACACACACACACACACACACACACACACACACACACACAAAAAAAAAAAAGAAAAAAAAAAAAAGAAAAGATTTTACCAAAGAAAACACCCTGTTGCCACACCAAGAGTTTGGGTCTTGCATGCAACAGGCCTTTAACTTCAAATACAAACCGTATAAATATAAAATAACATAGGCCTATAATCTACGCAGAACCAAAGTAGGCTACTCAAAATTTAGCCTATACCGTAAAATATATAAATATAAAACAGCATATGATTAAATTTTATTTTAACATAAAAAATAGGCTATATATTTTTCTACGCAGAACCAAGGTACCCAGAATTTACCGTAAAATAAATATGAAATAACATATAACTAAATTTTATTTTAAGATATAAAAAAAATATATATATTTTTCTACGCAGAACCAAAGTACTCAGAATTTACCGTAACATAGGCCTATATAAATATAAAATAGTATATAATTACATTTTATTTTAAGATAAAAAATAGGCTATATATTTTTCTACGCAGAACCAAAGTACTCAGAATTTACCTAAAATATATAAATATAAAATAGCATATAATTAATTTTTATTTTAAGATACAAAAAAATATTTATTTTTCTACGCAGAACCAAAGTAGGCTACTCAGAATTTAAACAAACAAACAAACGAACAAATAAATAGGCCTAAATAAATAAATGTACTCATTTATTTTATTTCCCCCAGTATTTTGAGCTGCTTCGGTCATATTTAAACTCTAATCTCGAGATTTCTCCATCAGAACCAGCGGCAGAATCTCGCGCTCAGGATTTCAAGGCAAAAGTTGCGCAAGACGCGCCAGAGAAGTTAATCTTGTGTTAATACATTCCTAAAATGTGGCATATAACATTACAAACTCAACATTTGCCTTGTCTTGAAGAATACTGAAAAAAAAGTGAGAGAATAAGACGAAGAGAATGTAAAACTACTGGCTCTTGGTGAAACTCCAACATCACATTAGGATCGGGATCTCAGTTTGAAACAGTAATTATTTGATCACTAAAAGTCTAGGATGGTCAGATGTCTGGTTAATTCTAATAATCCCTTTGTTAAATTTTTCCCCCTCCGGAAGTGTATTATAAAGGTAAAACCCGTCTCCTCTTCTTTTAGGCCCCTGACAATAGAAGGGCCCCTTGCGGGTCACTGGAGACAAAACTGCTTTCAATTTACTCAGTTCTTTCCTCTAAGCATCGGAGAAGAGCATTATTTAGGGATCAATACTCCTGCTGAATGCCTTAAAATGTCTCAGTTAATTGATTACAAACACTAATAGTGTCACACAACTGCGGTCTCCATTCTATCTAATCTCTTTTGGAAGTCATTAGATGGACTAAAATGAAGCAGGGCCCGTTGAATTCGTGAGCTTAAAGCAGAGCACTTTTACCAGGTTAATGGCTGAGCGATGATTAGTCAGAAGAATAATTGCAAAACTTCTGCTGTTTGCAGGGAAATAAACACACGATGATCCGCCATGACAGTCACACAAGTGAAATTCCCAGCAGGATAAACCGGAGACAGGGATGAGATCCGCTAAACACACCGACAGAATACATCCACATCATTAGATTCAAAAACAGCTTTATTGATATCACTGTAAACCATATTAATAATACAATAGAACACTCTTTGAAAAAAAGATTTATATATTTATATTTAATGAAATATATGAAACATTTTTATAATTTAAAAGTTAAAAGTCCACAATACCACAGTATTTGACATAAAAACATGAATTTTTACTGAATGAAAAGGAAAATGCGAAAATGCCAACAAAAGTTGGACAATCTGGGCAAATTGTGTCAAATTAAATATAGAACAGTAATACATACACACACAAATCCATATATATTTATATATGTGTGTGTGTGTGTGTGTGTGTGTGTGTGTGTGTGTGTGTGTGTGTGTGTGTCTGTTTTATCACTCAAAAAAATGCTGGGTTGTTTTAACCCATGTTTGGGTCATGAGGACAAATCCATTTTTTTATTACATTTTGTCCATATTCAACTTTGGTTAAAACAACCCAGCAGATAAAACACACACACACACACACACACACACACACACACACACACACACACACACACACACACACACACACACACACACACACACACACACACACTGCATGTTAAGAATGTTCGGCTTGTGTTTTGAGTAGAATGACATATTTATTGATTTCCACTACATCTGCCCAAAAAGTGTGTAAATTAGGCCTACGTTAAAGAAAAAGAAATACTGTGCATTGAATTGCTCAGTAAAACGAAAATATTCATTAACTACACTGACCACAATATCAATAAATTGCAAGATTTCTTTTTTTTAAAACTAAAAACGAGGCATAAAATGCACAGATTTCCAGAGAGCTCGGCCATGCCAGGGTGACGTACACACGCAATCCTGTGCAAGATGCCATTTACTATAAAGCCGTTCCCATGAGGACTAGTGGAGGCCATTTTGTGTGTCATTCAAGCATGACATGTGAAGACCTGAGACGCCGTGCTCCAGTGAAGGACCAAGACCTCTTCCCTCAGACGAACTCATGCTCCCTCTGATCCATCAACTCTGTTTCTTCACAATTTACTCCATTCCCGCAGTTTTACACCCGACTCATCACACACACACTCAAGCCCTCATGATCTACACTGGTTTGGTGAGCGTCCAACACTATTTTCTTCTATTTTTATAAACAATCTGTGAAGTTGTTTGTATGTACATATGTAAACATGTTTAACATATCTTATTCAGGACAGATCTAAATAAAAAAATAACGTGTTTTGTATGATCCCTCTTCTTGTTAAAATAATTGACATTTCAGATTCTGCAAGGCTGCATGTAAACTATATATTTAAGTTTAAATAAGTTTTTCAAATATCAAATCTAACTAATATACAAGCAAAACAGAAGTTTAATTAATAATGCATTAGTCCATCAGACTTTCACAGTTAAAAAGTACTGAACTAAACAGTTTTATTTTACAATTAACATTGTCAAAGGCAAGCAGTGTCCTAAATGTTAAGTTGATAACACATAAAAATGAGCTGCTAAAAGGTTTTAATTGGGAACACAATGTCCAGTTTCAACACGGTTTTCACTGAATGAATTGTGAGCGTTTTCAAGCTTTCGAATGATGCCTATAGTTATGATGATTGCTAAAATATGCGAAAGAGAAAATAGGCAATACAAAAGCACAGCAAGAGTGACTGACAGTATAAGTGTAACTTGCACAAAAGACACTGAAAGAGGTCAGAATATGAACTATAGGGTGAAACATTTGTTTTCTCAAGTGTGTAACCGCAGCAATAAACACACACACACACACACACACACACACACACACGTGAACATATTAATGATTCCTATACTCTATATTTGGGATCCTCCCAGAGAGAAACGAGAGTGTTTCCTAAATGTGAAAGCCCTCAAACGCCCTGAAAGAGCGGAGCATTAACCCATGCTGGACTATCCGCTGTCGACCAAACCAACACTGCACTCATGAGGAGGTAAAATCAGTATTCAAAATAATTATGAATTTAATGAATAAATAAAATAATAAAAAATGAATGATTTCTGAGTAAAAAAACATGTTCGAATGCATCAGTAAAAATTTGCAAGCATTCAGGTCCTCGTTAAATATCTTGTGGAGTTGATTTTAGAAGCATCTTTGTGTATTTTCTCCATAAATATAAATAAATACAGTGATGAGCACAAGCAGTGATGTGTGCATGTGCTCTAATATACATTCTACAAGATATTAAAAAACTCAAATCTTGCATATTTATTCATGCCTCAAATTCAAACTTAAAACTCAAATTCAAAAAGTTGTACTCAAAAGTTTACATACAGCTTGCAGAATCTGCAAAATGTTAATATTATTTTCACAAAATAAGAGGGATCATACAAAATGCATGTTATTTTCTATTTAGTAGCCTACTGCCCTGAATAAGTTATTTTACATAAAAGATGTTCACATATAGTCATTAAGATAAAAAAAGCTGAATTCATAAAACTCTTGATTGTTCCCTGGATGATCTGCAGCTGTTTTTTTTTTTAAATATTTTTCTTGAGTCCCTTGTTTGTCCTGAACAGTTAAACTGAGCACTGTTCTTCAGGAAAATCCTCCCGGTCCCGCAAATTCTTCGGTCTCCTGCATATTTTGCATATTATTATTATTATTTTAAAAGGTTTAAACATTCACTAATGCTCCAGAAATGAAAATGAAAAAATATGATTTTTAAACAAAATAAGAAAAATTTACATATCTTCATCCTGTTCAAAAGTTTTCACCCCCGGCTCTTAATGTCATTTTCATAAATTCAGCTATTGTGGACTATATGTAAACATCTTTAGTGTAAAATATCTTATTCAGGACAGTATAAATAAAAAATAACATGCATTTTGTATGATCCCTCTTATTTTACATTTTGCAGATTCTGCAAAGTATATATATATGCACATTAGGAAAATAATAATACATTTTTATTATTAATTTAGAATTTGTTCAAATCTTGTTTTCCATTTGTCAAAGTTTCGGAAATCCTGAATAAAAGCACTTTACTTTGTCCTTTAAATTACAGGTGGATATTTTAAGCCTTCAAACTTGCTCAGGAACTGCTACAGTTGCTGCAGAAATGCTAATATTAACTATGATACATTTTACAATTTGTTGTTCATAAAAAAAACACTGTTGAATATATTTCTAATAATTACATCAGCGAAACTCACAAATACATATGCACCGTGCATTTCACCCCTAGGCCTTCAGTGGTGTCCTACCTGAATTAATAACTTTTAATAGTGTAGCAGTGTACAGACTCTCTATAATTGTTGTGAAATTGCTGTTTTGATTTTGCACCGGCAGTTATAGGGTTAATGCGGTGCGTTAGTGTTAGTGTGGCTCTTGCGTTCCGATTATAAGTTCAGAAACGGAGCCTCCCTTGTCTTGTCCTTCAAGGCTTACAATAGTCCCTTGTCAGACGCGTTACAATAGTAGGAATGTTTAAAAAAGTTCTGATCATAAATTTCCAAGAAAAATTAAGAAGAAAATCATATTCACCACGGGAAAGCGTGGGCAAAAAAGCATTACACTCACCAAAACTACTGATTTTTTTTTTTAACACAAAATCCATCTAAATTTCTTTCCTCAAAAATACTTAAATTACTTTGTTGTACAGGTTATCTGTGCGTTTCATTCCCAACAACCTTTTCTATCGCCATGGCGGCTAATGCTGAAAGTCGAGTCTGTCCCGTCGTGTTTCTGGCATAAGTCAGGGTTAGGGTTAGGGCTCGACAGAAGCCGTGGACAGGGACAGTGACCGCACAACATGACGATGTGTACAGCTGACCCATGCTCTCAATCAATCAATCAATGAGCTCAGCGGGACTTTTGCCTTCAGAATCAGTCCGGGCACACATTACAGTCAGTCAGTTCTGTTTTTACCCGGAAAGATCGAATTGAGTTCCGTGAATCTGCGTTAAACCGGATGAGGCTGAATAAGGGATTTTTTTTCCGATATTTGATTTTTTTCCGGTAAGTTTGAACCTGGGGTCGGGGAGGGAAAGAAACGTTAATTTGTGGGTTGAAAAACTATTAAATCTACAGGAATGTTTAGTTAAAGGTGCTCTTAGCGATGTCACGCGTTTTTTAGGACAACATTTTTTAGCGCAATTTTCCAACGGACAAAATTGCGATCGTTAACTCATGATTTCTGTTCTGTCTGTGCGCACCAATCTTGCACTTCTATCTACTCCTCAACCAGACCACCTAGAGACTTCGGGTTTTCGGCATTATTTTAAGGAAGGTCTAATCTCGGGAACGCACAAAAAAATCCAGGAAAAGATTTACTATCTCTTAGTGTTGTGATCCCATGACGTCAGAAAATTGTGCTAAAACACTCACTGAGTTTTTATTACTTTTTTTGTCACATCCAGCAAACATCTCCTCACTATCCTCTAGCTGCCTGTCCCCTGAACACACTGTAAGAAGTTCGGTCTCTGTAGACACCACAGGCTCCACAAACAGCAACAAAAACGAACTGGCCCAGCCTGGACCACGAAACATAACAAACAGTGTTCCAGCCAATCACCGACAAGAATGATTGGGGGGGGGGGGGGGGGGGGTTTGGTGGAGGAGAGAGAAGCATGAAGAGGGAAGATAGCTAGAGGAGAGATGTCCTAGACAACGACTAACGTTAGAATTATATTCTCTTGAATTTTGATATGGCCGACACACGACCAAAGAGACGGCGTTCTGATGAACAAATAGCAAAGAAGAGGGAAAAGGAGAAGGAACACGTGAAGTCATCGGAAATGTTCATGACTGTTTCAGGAAGCACGTTCGAGCTAGCCTCCATTTTGTTTGACAATACTTCAAACGTCAATAAGAAGTGACGTCGCCCAACATCGTTTAGAGCACCTTTAATGCAGTGCGCATCAGATGCGGTTAGCTAGCTCAGCCTATGACTACCAGTGATGGTACGCGCTCTGACCATCCACGCCTGTACATGCAGTCTAATCGAAATCTGATTGGCTGTTTAAATCTGACTGATTATCTGATCAGTTTCATTGACATTCATTTAAAGCTACAGGCACTATTGATTCTGAATTGCCTCAAGGCAGATTTGTTTTTGGCCATGGCAACACATGATGGCTGAAATATGATTGGATAAACGCTCTAACATAAACATACACTACTGGAAGAGCCAAGAGAAAAGCTATGAAATTAAGAGAATGGACTAGTGGGAATAATTGAATACTCATTCATGGAAAAAATATATTAAAGTGCAAGTCAGTGATTCTAATAGTGCTCACTTAAAAATGTTGGGTTAAATGAATAACCTAATGTTTTTTATTGTGTGTTTAGGCCAGCAGAGAAGGCCTTGCTGGCCCTGAGAGTTTCATAAACTCATCAATATTCATCAATGTCTTCACAATATACATATATATATATATATATATATATATATATATATATATATATATATATATATATATATGAAGAGTTCAGATGCAAAAGCCTTTAAGTGCCATCTGAAATTTTCTTCTTAATTTCTTTTAGAAACTTCTTTTCTTTCTTAATTTCACTTAAATGACAATTAATACGTAATTTTCATTGCCATTTAATAATTTTAGAGAAATTAGAGAAAATTTCAGATGGCACTTACAGACTTTTGCATCTGAACTCTTCATATAGGCCTATATATATACTTTTACTACAGCTGAGGCATGTTAAAGAATCAAATATAGCCCAAAAATAAGTA
>NC_138245.1:30960391-30990391 GCF_964197995.2 Scardinius erythrophthalmus | reverse complement strand
AAACACACATGTTCACACATCAGTGCCGCTGGTTTCGTGTAAAGCCTGACGTTTCTCAGATCTGCTGGTCACTTCTGGCGAGACGCCTGTGTTTGTTTGCGCTGTGTGTCACTGTGGTCTGCGTGTGTTTAGATGAAGCCTGATGGAGTCAGTCGATTGTCTAAAGTGAACGCATTGATAGATCAGAGGAATGCTGTTGTGTTCGTGCGCTGTGAAGACACTCGATTTAAACAGGGAAATGTTTGTTTCAGAACACGGCCTCCATTAGCAACCGCGTGAGCCAAACCAATAAAAGCCTTTAATTAATTCAAGTTCAATAGACTGAAGAATACAGCCATGTTCGGACTGGATTACTAGCTTTACTGAATCTGAACTGGTTTGTGCTTCAGGACATGAAGCTGCGATACAACACAGCAGCAAAACTGTCCATCGGTCAATTAATACTAACCTTAACTGGGGTCGTGTTTTTAAAGGCTGCTCTCCAATGCTGCATTTATTTGATCAAAAATACAGTATAAAAATATGATTATAGTTTAAAATAGCTGTTTTCTATGTGAATATATTGTAAAATGTAATTTATTCAAAGCTGTATTTTCAGCATCATTACTCCAGTCTTCAGTGTCACATGATCCTTCAGAAATCACTCTAATATGATGATTTGATGCTCAAGAAACATTTATGATTATTATAATATCAATGTTGTATTTAGCTTCATATTTTTATGGAAACTGTGATACATCTTGCTTTTCAGGATTCTTTAATGAATAGAAAGTTCAAAAGAACAGAATGTATTTGAAATATAATCTTTTTAACATTATAAATGTCTTTACTGTCACTTTTGATCAATTTAATGCATCCTTGATGAATAAATGTATTAATTATTTTTTAAATTACCCCAGCTTTGAACATTAGTATGTCCATTAATATTCAAAATTATCAGCATGTTATAGACTTTTCTAAATATGCTAATAATTCACTTCACACAACAATCCATGTTTATCCTCATTGCAATTATTATTTTATTATTTAATTGTTTAAAAACAACTTTTAATTTAAACAACGTTAATACTCAAATTGAAATGTTCCTTACAATATAATATAATATAATATAATATAATATAATATAATATAATATAATATAATATAATATAATATAATATAATATATAAACTTGCACGCATAACTATAAACTTCAAAAATGTTTAATTCAATGTGTTACACATTTTCTTCGTAATTATTACTAAAATTTACAAACAATTTCTGAGTTCCACCAAATTTTTTATTAATAATAACTAAAACTAAAACTATTAGAATAATGTCTGTTACTTGAAACAAAGTACAAAAATATAAATATTAGTTAAAAAAAACTTCAACTGAATGAAAATTAGAAATGTGGCCTTGGCAATAAACTGAAACAAGTTTAAGTTGAAGATTATTAACTAGAAAAATAATAATAATAATAAATAAATAAATCAAACCTAAATTTATTTATTTCTAAAGTCACGTATTAGTGTCTAGTTTGTTCTAACCCTGTATATTTGTGTTTCAGTTTAAGCACAGTGTGGTTTACGTTATTCTCCCAGTGATATTCTCTATATTCTTTGGATTATATATAAAGACCGTTTGTTTGTTACTCCGACATCCCGTACATGCATGACAGGTGTAGCCAATAATTCAAATCATGTGAATTATTAATAACAATAAGTGCATCATGACACTATAAATGTATAGTTTCCCTGATCATGAGAAATGCAAGTGAAATCTGTTCAGCTTATGGGCTGTATAGGGAGAGGAGGACACATGAACTGAGTGACACGAGTGAAGCGGCACTGACGGGGTTAAACTCTGCGGTGTGTGTGTGTGTGTGTGTGTGTGTGTGTAGGGAACATCCTGACCTACATCCGTTTTCCTCCTCTAATCCTGCTCTCCCCGCGCAGGGATCTCTGATTCTGAGGTGTTGAGTCCTTATGAAAGCGGGATTCACCATCTCTGCTCCTGATCTGACTCGAGATGCATTCACATTCAATTAGCAGCTCGTAATCTGAATTTAAGGAACGTGGCGGCGAGGATTCGACAATATGCGAGCAAAAGCAGACGGATTATGTTGTAATGTTGGGAAAACAGGCGTGGGAGTGATGCAAAGGGGATTAGCGACGTTAAACCCCATTTCAATGAGCCGAGAAACCACAATAATCATAATTTGTTGACGCGTGTTCAGGTGTGAGCAAACATGTTAGTGTTGTCTATTTTAGGAGGGTGATGTGATGTATGTGGTTTAATTTAGCAAACGGATCAGGAAATGAGGATTCAGAGTTGTTGAAACACTCAACTAGTTTCTCCTGACACCGTTTAGGCTACACCTCATGATGGGAACATGCATTTCATTACATAAAACGCCGTTTGCAAGTCATTTTATTTTAATAATTTGCAACAGGATATTCGACAATAAAACAAATGTAGGGCAGGACTTGATTTTATCCAGTGTAATTAATCGGATCATGAAGAACTTCCGTTAGTTATATATCAGAACGGAGCCAGGAAAGAGGGATTTGTGACGTCATCCCAAATGCAAAGTAATTTCAGAGGCGGAGAAAGTATTTTGATAAAAGATTACGAGAGGAAATAGGGCCAATCTCATTCTGAGTCTCCACATGAAACACGTGTACGATGATGCACTTGCATTGAAAGTCAGTATCAACTTTACAGCTCAAATAACACACACTTTTTCATGAAATAATTCCATTGGTGCTATAGCAAAAATATGCATTTTAAACCCTATTACATATTCACACATTTTTACAAATTCTAAAAGTCTAAATTATTTCCTGGTAAAATAAGATTTTGTTCATATTAACTGAATTTGAATTTACCTTTTAACCTGTAATATTTTGTATATAAGCCAAATAGAGTTAAGGAGTTACAGTATTTTACATAAGCTTATCACACACACACACACACACACACACACACACACACACACACACACTAACCCTACCCCTAAACCTACCCATCACACACACACACACACACACACACACACACACACACACACACACACACACACACACACACACACACACACACACACACACACACACACACACACACACACACACTAACCCTACCCCTACCCCTACCCCTAAACCTACCCATCACACACACACACACACACACACACACACACACACACACACACACACACACACACACACACACACACACACACACACACACACACACACACACACACACACACACACACACACGCACACACACACACACTAACCCTAACCCTAAACCTAACCATCACACACACACACACACACACACACACACACACACACACACACACACACACACACACACACACACACACACACACACACACACACACACACTAAGCCTACCCCTAAACCTACCCATGACTCACACACACACACACACACACACACACACACACACACACACACACACACACGCACACACACACGCACACACACACATAAACTCTAACGCGCACACACACACACACACACACACACACACACACACACACACACACACACACACACACACACACACACACACACACACACACACACACACACTCTCTAACACACACACACACACACACACACACACACACACACACCCAGACTGTGACAGTTGGCAGATTCTTCTCATCTGTCTGTTATGTACACAAATGCTTTTCTCCTGCATGGGGCGAAACAGTGAACAGGTCAAGATGCTCTATTGAGCCTGTCAGCGCCCGAGCGGCCTCACGTCGAGAGGCCATTACACTGGAGGCCTCAGAGTCCCGCCACGACAAACTGTGTGTGCTGTCACATTCATTCTGCCCGCGTGTGTGTGTGTGTGTGTGTGTGTGTGTGTGTGTGCGATCACTGCACCATCACTTCAGGGATCAGCCCGAGTGAGATTACAGAGATGTTGATGACACACTGGCGAGTCCCGCAGAGAGGATTACCAGAGAAAATCAAATCAAATCTCTCATATTATGTTTGTGTTATTCAAAAGTTTACAGAAGAACAGCTTTTGTCCTCATGAGCCTGTGAAAACTCAAAACCTCGACGAGAAATCACCTAAAGCGATGCAAACACAGATTTAACAATGATGCCAGTTCTGCACGGCACTATCTGCCACTTTTTGCAGCTCTGAAAACATCACATATTTCTCCTAAAAACTGCAACCTATTAATACTTCCATAAGTGATTCAGAAAAGGAAGAAGGGTTGATCTCAATCTGATTAAAGCAAAAACACACACACAAAAATGCAACGAAATGTAACACACACAGCTCAAATAACAATTTTTCACCACAAATTCACTTTGCTGTAACAAAATGTGTTTTAAAGGAATCAATAATAAAAAAGTAGGCCTACATCTCAAACGCAATGCAAGTCACTTTGAATAAATGCATGAAAAAAAAAAAATGCAAAGATTATCACCTTATTTTTCTTTAGAATAACATGCATGAAGATGCAAGGCCAGTTTGGACTTCACAGTGCGAGCATTAGTTCAGAATAATCACATCATGTGAATGGAGAGCCTGGGTGAGGTTCGCTCTGATGAAGAGCGAGTGGAGTGACAGGTGCTGGAATCAGATCTCGCATAACTCCTCTTCCTCATGCCAGACTGACCCAGGGCTCTTTCTGGATAAACATGTCTGACCTCCTCAGCATCACTGCGCTGCGAACCCTTTTTTAGGCCGGCCCAGACACCCAGCGAGAGGGGGGGGAACTCATCTGCCAACAGACATTTGCCTGGGAGAGGATTGCATTTGTTTTTTTCCTGTTGCGGGCGGAACGGGCCAATTGACTGCGAACTAATCTGTCCCGCTGTCGCAGTCTGTGCTGTTCCACAATGTCGGTACACAGTGTACAATTGTATTTATAGCCTGCCAACTAGACTTATCTTCGTTATGTAATATTTACGGCAACGAGACAGCCACCCACGGCCTCTCTCTCTCTCTCTCTCTCTCTGTGTGTGTGTGTGTGTGTGTGTGTGTGTGTGTGTGTGTTACGCTCGCTCGGCCCCGCCGTGCCTGCTGGGTAATTTTACTCACAAGCTCCAGCCAAGCACGAAACATCCACAAACACTCTGTGCTGGAAAACTGCGCTCGCTCGTGTACCAAAACACGGGCCGCCAGCCGTCCTCAGAAGCACAGTTCAGTGGCGCTCGCTCGCCCGCTCACTCCAGACGAATCACGCTCCTCATCTACGCCTCCGTGCAAATGTGTGCTGATCAGTGGGTCAGGGTGGAAATGCTAAAAAAACAGATATTTAGAGCAACTTAACAATGCACTAAAGGATCCTGGGTAAATAACCCATGGCATGTGTGTGTGTGTCCATTATCACAGACAATAAGAGCTTACTGTGTTTACAGTAGGGTTGCACGATTTGGCCAATATTTTTGTGATTTTGCTATATATTATTATTATATTAGTTTTATTATAACGTTATGGTTGTTATTATTTCATATTCTATTTAGTAATAATGATGATCAAGGAATAATCGATTCCCAGGGAAAGCAAGAATTGATAAGATAAATGTGTATAATAAAAGTCGCTTTGGATTAAAGCGTCTGCCAAATGCATAAATGTAAATGTAAATCAAATAATTATAATTATTTCTAAAAAAGAAAAATAACAATCATAGTTATAATAATACTAATAATATAAATAATATAATTAGTCCTGTCAAATCGATTAATCGCGATCGATTAAACGGCAGAAATGTGCCGCTCGTATTTTGGTGAATTATTAATGTTGTTTGCTGAAGCAGGATTCACTATTACTACCTTGAACCCCTATATTTAAACTTTAACGTGTCCTGCAGCGTTTGTGCTCCAGGCGGGAGTGATCCCTCGGTTGGTTTGTTCCTTTACTAATGCGGGGTGTTTTCATGCAGGGATCCCCACAGGAGCACAAGGGGAACATTTATTAATATATTTTTTATATATATTTTATATATTTAATATTAAAATTGATCAACTTTCTAGTTATGTTGTTTTATTTTCATGGAAAACTTTAAATTAAGATTCTAAAATAAGCATATAACAATATATATATATATTTTATAACACATTGGGTGAATTAAGGGGGAGAGTTTTGAATTTAATTTGTAAGGTTTCTTGCTATAAATTAAAAACATCAGTCCAACACATGAATTTACAGTAACACTTAAGTTTAGGGTCAACTAGTTGCTTATTAGCATGCATATTACTAGGATATTGGCTGTTTATTAGTATTATAAAGCACATATTAATGCCTTATTATGCATGACCATATTCTGTACCCAATATCCAAACTAAACTACCTTACTAACTATTAATAAGAGGTAATTAGGAGTTTAATGAGGCAAAAGTCATAGTTAATAGTGAGTTAATAATGAGAATTGGTGTGACTGAAGTTACCAATCCATTTGAGGAGGAAACAAGGTCATAATATTATAATGAAAGCATGCGTGACAATTCATTTTGTAAACTGAGCCAAAAACCTCTTTTTGGTAACATTTGGGCAATTCACGAACTTTGGGTGATTGGGACATCACATTTTTTCATTGATTCAGGCTAGTGTAAGCATATTTATTGAACAAGACTATGATATAAATTAATTTTAAAGATTTTCTTTTTATGTTTTCTCTTCCATTTCTCTGTTAATAAATCCATTCACATCATAAACGGAAGTTTTAAAGGGGTCATATAATGGTACATGCACTTTTACAAGTTGATTGTACTGAAATGTGTGTTGGCAGTGCCTGTACACAACCATCATAAAATGATAAAAATCCATCCTGTGTTTTTTTTTAATTTTCTTATATGTTTTCCCCGTCTCAAATCAAGCCGTTCGATTTAGTGACGTCACACAATCGACGCCCCTCCCACGATGGTTGATTGACAGCAGCGTTTCAACACAGACCCGCCCTCACGCCCTTGTGAGCGAGCTGTCAATCATAGCACGCGCCAACGCGTGTTCATTGTTGATAGCTGGAGCACTGAGTAGAATGGCGTCGGTCTAAGCGATTGTGGTGTTCTGTTCTTGGGTGTAATAAGGAACACAGCATCATTTTGATGTTCCTAAATCCGAACCGCTGAAGACGCAGTGGCTGAGTTTGTTTGCGAAGGGAATATTCCCCACGATCAACATCAATGCTTTCATGTTTGCGCAAATTATTTCACACACCAGACTGCTTTACAAACGAGGTCAGTAAAGCTGGTTTTGCTAAGAAGCTGCTCCTGAAAAAAGGATCGGTACCAACTATTCGTGTTCCTGCTGCACCTCCAGAAGAACTGAGTGAGTGTAACGTTTTATTGACCGTTTTATTTAATCGCTTGCATGCTTCACAATGAATGCGACTATTTTTACACTCAGGGTACTATACGGCATGTTTTATATGTATACGACGTTATCAATATAATTCATAATCCCACGTTTATAATGAACGACACGTTATGGTTATTGTGTTACGGTGTACGCACAGAACAGAGGGGCGGGGTGAGCAAAGCTCATTATCATTTAAAGACATGCACTTAAACGGCGTGCTGAAAACAGAGCTGTTTATGACCAGGTAAAATGAGTGTTTTCTTACAATACTAATGAGAATTTTTAATTAAAGTATATTACAAACTTTTAATTTAGACCCTAAAGAATCATATTAGCTTGACAAAAATTACATTATATGACCCCTTTTCAAATCAAAGGAGGCGGGGCTTACTGTTCACAGAAGATAAGTGTGAACACAACAGGAGAAATTAAGTTAATGAACCAGAAAAGATTTGCATGTGAAAGAAGGCGGAGCCTCAGAGCCACACCCACCTCTTACATAATCGCCACGGACCAATGGTAGTACAGAGGTGTTTACCAGCCGAAGCGAACATTTCCGGAAAGTTTGCTTTGGCAAGTCTAGTTGGCAGGCTATAAATACAATTGTACACTGTGTACCGACATTGTGGAACAGCACAGGCTGCGACAGCGGGACAGATTAGTTCGCAAACTCCCAAAACGAACTTTGTTTCGGCCTGATTTTCTTTTTGAAATGACGTCACATCAGTTCGTTTTTTTATTTTGCTTGAAGTATATCGAGCCCTTAACTGTCCTTACCATGGTCTGAATTCATAGCCGTGATATACTGATTCAAAACGAAGCTCACTGAGACGCATACGCACCTTGACTCACGGAAGTTGCGTAAAAAAACAGCCAATCAGATTGAAGATAGCCATTTTTCATTAGCATAAGGTGGGCGGTGAACAGAAAGTGGGCGTGTCCTCTAATATAAACCTAACCGACACCATCAGCGTCTCCACCAAACGCCACACATCTCCACATCTTCCAGTCTCCCTGTGCTAATGTAGGTCAAGTGGTCTTAAGGGCCAATCCATTGGGATTAACAGCAGACTGAAGTCCTGAAGTCCTGAAGTCCTCGGGCTCAAACATACTTCACGCATCTGTCAACATGAGCACATGCGGAGACATCAGCGTCCCAAAAACATTCGAGTTCATTAGGGCCAACGGAGGACACAGCCTCTCTGTCAAGGCCATGAAAAGAAGACACAGCTCCAACAAAGACTCACAGCATGGTTTCCAGTGTAACGCTGAGGGCTTTTAGCGCCCCGAACGCTTTCAGGTTCAGTTCAGAGCTCCATCATGAGTGCGTAGCCCCTTATAAACGTGAGAAGAGAGAGCGTGTGTGTGCACGCAGGGAGAAGGTGTCACGGTGTTGTGCAAAGCATAAAGGGATGAAGACAACTGCACCTCTGCCCGAGAGAGTCGTTCCACATCGTGATGGGGATTAGTATTGGGTTTGCCGGGATATCAGGTTTAAACCGTCCCGTGTCTTTCACGCTTGAGCTCCTGAAGTCTGCACGGACGGCTTCTTCTCCGAAACGGCTCTTTTAAAATATACATCAGATTCCGGAGCCGTCGCTCTGATGCCATGCAATAAATGCTTGATAAGTCTGGACAGACACTGCTTTCCTTCTCTCTCTATTTCGGTTTGTTTTGTTTGACACACACACTAATGATACGTTGCCCAGGGGCTTTTATTGTGTGTCCATCCAAAATATGGTTAAAATGCCCATGCATTTACTGATTTTCTTTCAAAATCGCTGCATATGGTGACATGTAGATGCACAAAATTATAAAAAGGAGAAATCTTTTAATGTGCCAAGTTCTTGGAAATGTAATTTGTGTATTCATAAAAAAACTTATATACCAAAAAAAAAAAAAAAGGTTTTATTACAGTCTATACATCATCATCATTGTGTGCATCTAACATTTATATTTACTCATTTAGCAGATGCTTATGGAAGCTTGTTTCCACCACAAAATAAAAAAAATTAAATGATAATTGTGACTTTTTATCTCACAATTGCGAGTTTACATCTCACAGTTCTGACTTTATTTCTCAGAATTTCGAGATATAAAGTCAGAATTGCGTGAAATAAAGTCGCAATTGCGTGTTATAAAGTCAGAATTGCGTGATATAAAGTCAGAATTTCGAGATATAAAGTCAGAATTGCGTGAAATAAAGTCGCAATTGCGTGTTATAAAGTCAGAATTGCGTGATATAAAGTCAGAATTGCGAGATATAAAGTCAGAATTGCGTGAAATAAAGTCGCAATTGCGTGTTATAAAGTCAGAATTGAGTGATATAAAGTCAGAATTGCGAGATATAAAGTCAGAATTGCGTGAAATAAAGTCGCAATTGCGTGTTATAAAGTCAGAATTGCGTGATATAAAGTCAGAATTGTGTGAGATATAAAGTCAGAATTGTGTGAAATAAAGTCGCAATTGCGTGTTATAAAGTCAGAATTGCGAGATATAAAGTCGCCATTGCAAAAAAAAAAGTCAGAATTCTGACTTTATAAGACGCAATTGCAACTTTATTTCACGCAATTCTGACTTTATATCTCGAAATTCTGAGAAATAAAGTCAGAATTGTGAGATGTAAACTCGCAATTGTGAGATAAAAAGTCACAATTATCTCTTAAAATGTTTTATTCTGTGGCGGAAACAAGCTTCCATAGATGCTTTTTTTCAAAGCAACTTACACATGAGAAAAAAACTTTAACAATTATTATTAAAAATAATAATTATTATTAGTGAGTCTAAGTAGTTACCAGAATTTTAAACACATTTTTTAAAATATATATTTATTTATATTTTAAAATGTGTGTGTTTTTTTTTTTTTACAATATGCTGCTCAACAAAAAAGAAAAAGAAAATAATAATTCATTTTAAATAGATAAAATGTTTTTTTTTTTTGTATTTTATATTTAAAAAATATACAAAACTAAACTACTTTTTAAAAATGTCAGCCTTTTAATGAGTCAAGTCACATTAACTTTATAAAATTATACAAATTATTACTTATATAATTTATAAAGGTATAAAATATTCAAAAGAGACTTGCTTGAGTACAGTTACATAAACTTTCTAAAATGATAAAATCATAATTTTACCTAAGAAAACATTGAAACGCTTTTAAAAAGAACAGTCACGGCAACTTAATATTTCTCTATTGTAAATCTCACAAGAAATTAATTTTAATTCAGAATCCTAAACTAAGAGAGCTGAAAGATGTTAAGGCCAAAATATCACAAAAACGTTAACAAGGCGACATCTTGAATTTGCTTTTGTTTTCTTTAATCGTCTACAAATCCCCAGTGGAAACGAAGGCATTACAGAGTTGCAAATGCTTTTAAAAGACGGCTCTCAGACACAACGGGGGGAGGCATGAGGATTTAGCCTGTGTTTTTGGCTGGCGAGCCTGTGTGCAAACAAAGTTTACTGTCAACCAAATCGGATGTGACAGAAAACCAAGAGCCTCCACCAACCGGCAGAACGATTACAAGCGTCCTGTACTAGAGAAGCAGGACATCTGCGATACACTACAGTAAACGAACACACACACACACCAAGCATTCGCAACCGAACCCCGATGTGATAATCAGATCCGAGGTCCTTTCTTGGAAAGAGCGGGTCTGCATTTGTTGTATATGATCAACAGAAAGGGCTCGAGGGTTTCCTCTGCTACAGTACACAGACCTCATAATCCTCATAGATCCTGTCAGCACACACAAGCAGAGAGGGATCAAAACAAAACCCGGGGCCAGAAAACTAACTCTCTCTCACAGAGAAAGAGGTCGCGTCTCAAAAACAAGCGGCGATCAGACTTGGCAGGGCTCCTGAGTGGCCTTAGAAAGGTCTTGCATTCAGCTCACAGTGCGCTCTATGTTTACACACTCAGATAAACCCATAATCGCTTTCACCCGGAATGTTTTACTGATATTCATTCGCACTTTTATGTTTATTTATTTGGCTATTGGTGCATTTATATCAGGTCTTCTGATAAATGCCATGTAGCGTCTGCTGAAGAACAACAGCAACATTCAATTATACTTCATATTTTAATATACCTAACTACTTACAGTCATTAATGCTTAAGTTATAGATATGCATCAAAAATGTTAATATTCATAATGCTAAAGTTTTTATATCATTGTGGTCTAAAGATTAGACTGGATATTAGAAACATAAAAAACAATCTGTATAATATTCTAAAAACTAAATTATTATTATTATTGTCAATTATTAGTGAGCAAACATTTTAAAAATATTTTTACAATAATTGATAACAATAATTAATAATAAACAATTACAATTTCAGATCTGCTAACTGGTTATCTATTATATTATAAAAAGAACATTCAAAAAAAGGGAGAATTGGTTATCAGTCCATCTCAAAACAATAATTATAAATTATTCTGTGTTTCTGTTCTCAGACACATAATAATCTGCATCATATTTAAAATAAAATTAAAATATTATTGTTAATAATATTAATCATTTATATTAGTGAGGCAAACGACCAGAATTGTAAATATAGATTTTTTTTTAATTAGATATTTTTTATATTCATTTTTTAAACGTTCATTTACATATTTTAGAATAATTAACAATAATTAAAAATCCAATTTTCATATCAGTTATCCAATAAAAAACAATCACATATTATGTCAAAAAGCAGAAATAAGACGATAATTATTAGATTATCAGCATTCTAGTTATCATATTTAGTTATCAGACACTTAAATATAAAAATAATCAGTATCATATTTAAAAAAACTAAATTATTATTAATACTAATAATTATTATTATTTAGCCAAAGTACCAGTTTTTTAAAAATAATTTTGTCTACAATAATTAATAATCAACAATGATTAAAAAATCAGATCAGTTATCCAATACTTACATAAAAACATTATAAGTATTAGTAGTAAAAAATAAATAAATAAATAATTCACCAGATGTCAAAAAGCTAAAATAAAACAATAATAATTATAAAGGTTCTGCATAAAAATAATCTTAGCATTGTTTATATAATAATAATAATAATAATAATAATTTGTTTTGTTTACTATTTAGCGCCTTTCAAGCACCCAAGGACACTTTATATGGCCACCGAAAGACAGAACCAGTGATAACAACAGCAGTTAGACGAGATGGAAGTACTGAATGGCAAACAGTATTAAAAGCTGCATTTAGGACCAGGAGGACCAGGTCCGACTCCGCCTCTGACCCCACCTCCGTCTCTGACTCCACCTCTGACCTGCCTCTACCTCTGACCCCCGCCTCAGACCACTGCCTCTGACTCCGCCTCTGACCTGCCTCTGCCTCTGACTCCGCCTCTGACCACTGCCTCTGACTCTGCCTCTGACCCCCGCCTCCGTCTCTGACCCCACCTCTGACTCCGCCTCTGATCTGCCTCTACCTCTGACCCCCGCCTCTGACCCCGCCTCCGTCTCTGACTCCACCTCTGACCTGCCTCTACCTCTGACCCCCGCCTCCGCCTCTGACCACTGACTCTGACTCTGCCTCTGACCCCCGCCTCCGCCTCTGACCACTGCCTCTGTCTCTGACTCTGCCTCTGACCCCCGCCTCCGCCTCTGACCACTGCCTCTGACCCCCGCCTCCGTCTCTGACTCCGCCTCTGATCTGCCTCTACCTCTGACTCCGCCTCTGACCACTGCCTCTGACCCCTGCCTCCGTCTCTGACCCCACCTCTGACTCCGCCTCTGATCTGCCTCTACCTCTGACCCCCGCCTCCGTCTCTGACTCCACCTCTGACTCCGCCTCTGATCTGCCTCTACCTCTGACCCCCGCCTCCGTCTCTGACTCCACCTCTGACCTTCCCTTTTGCCTCTGACCCCCGCCTCCGCCTCTGACCACTGCCTCTGACCCCCGCCTCCGCCTCTGATCTGCCTCTACCTCTGACTCCGCCTCTGACCACTGCCTCTGCCTCTGCCTCTGACCACCGACTCCGTCTCTGACCCCACCTCTGACTCCGCCTCTGATCTGCCTCTACCTCTGACTCCTCCTCTGACTCTCTCAGCGTTTGGCCCTGAATTTTTGAGTTGCCATTCAAGCATCAAAGCACATTTAAAGTTGTTCAAAACAAACAGGCCGGCATTCTGCTGCCGCTGCTCACAGTAGCCGCAGGTTTTTTCCCCATTTTTTTTTCATTTTCCCTTTCTCTCTCTCTCTCTCTCTCTCTCTCTCTCTGTTATTCCCCCTCCTCCTCTGAAACGAGTCCAGAACATCCTGTTCTCTGAGTCAGTCAAGCTCCAAGCCCGTCGGGAACAGTATATTTGTGGCTGAGCTGAGGGGCTAACAGAAATGGCCCAGTTGCTTTGACCTATACTGTTTTAATAAAATCACTCTGAGCGTAAACATTGCTGCGGGGCCAGACGTTGCTGCCACAGCGAGCGCTGCTGTTTCGTAACTTGTGTCCCTCCATTAGATCAGTGTGAACCTTGCTAGGGTAAACACACACACAACAAAGCACACGAGGTCAAGCAGAATCGCCGTACAGCTACTGACACACACCTGAAATTAAAGAAACATTCTTGGTTCAGTACAATCTAAGATACATCGATAGCATCTGTGGCATTATATGGATCACCACAAAACATTATTTTGAATCGTCACTGGTCTCACGATTCAATATGATTATGATTATCATGTCAACATTTCGATATCACGATGCATTGCATCCTCACTTTTCAATATTGTGCTAACGTGAGAAGCGCGAATGTAACGAATGACATCAGAGAAACTCAGTAGTCTATAATTGATTATGGTCTATTACTGCATCAACGCAGACTCGTCCACTTCAACGATTCATTTCAACACTCCTAATATCTAACGCACCATTCACACTGAGTAAACTCCACCTACAGGAATTATGCTGGTAATGCACATTCATCCACCTAGAAAAGTACTTTCACCTTAAAAAGGTTTCATTTAATTAATTTAATTTATTCAATTTATTAATTTTGATATATATATATATATATATATATAATTTTTGTGTGTAAATATACTGCATGTGGCTTTCATTTTGAAATTTATTTTACATTTTAAATTGATTATATTTACATTTATTCTGTATATTTACAAAATAATCTTAACAATAGTATGTAATATTAATTTAAATTGTAATGCATTAAGTTCAATATTAAGTTTTATTTTTAAAATAATCTTAATAATAATATGACTTAAATGCCAAATGATAATTTTGTGTAAATATACTAACTTGTAATCTCGATATAAAAACACACATATATATATAGATATATGTGTGTGTGTGTGTGTGTGTTAATAATAATAATATTTGATTTAAAGTATTTACTGTAAATATACAAAATGTAAAATACAATAGTTTATAAATAAATGAAATTTATACATAAATAATATATAGTATATTTACACAATATATATATATATATATATATATATATATATATATATATAAAAATTATTATTTTTTTTTTTTGTGTGTGTGTGAAAATATTCTACATTTTAAACAATCCTCATAGGCGCAGTTTCAGCCCTTTTTTTCACTGTAAATGAGATGATTTTCCACACAGACAGAGAACGACCCTCGTGTCAGAGTTTCTCTTACCAGTGCATGATGGTCCTCCTCAACATGGCGACCAGTGCGTCGGCAGAACGCCATAACAAACCTCTGATATCCGTGTTCATGATGCGCATGTCCATAACAGTCACACAGCCAAAGTATTAAAAACCATACAACGACTAAAAAAATTCATTTTAATCACTACTTTGCTAATCTCCAGGATCTCCACACTGCAAGAAAAACCACCAGTCCAACAACTTATAAAGGACACTTTAGGGTGTTTTATTTCCTGAGAAATGTGAAGAATAGTCAGCCGTGCTCATGGGGGGCGTGGCCAGTCGTTAGTCATTAATGAGCTGTCAGTCACAGAACACACACACGGGGCCTCATAGAAGGAGCCATGGGACACATACCCCGACACACACTTCAGTGACCCGTGACAGGCAGAGCAGTGTGAGAGAGACACAAATGACCTGACCTCTGCTTTCATGGGTCACGCTCCCTAAAACTGAGTATGGATAAAGCTGCAATTAGTATTTCCCGATATATGGAGCATTGTGAGGCGCACAATGAGTCCGTATGATATTGAGCTCATGATATGATAACATATGGATATGAGCTTTGTGTGAGCAACAGATAATATTATTTGTTTTCTGCCAAAATAACCAAGCGTCTTTGGAACAACAGATGATGCATCCATCATTTGCATACTTAAACATGACATTTCAGTGAAACTGTAATGCAAAAAAAAAAAGTGCAATTCTTAATGCAATCAATCAACAGGGGAAGTATGGTGATATCTATTAGTTAATTTTTTATCCTATTCACCTTGCCTTAAAATAGACCAGATTCAAATGAATCAAATATTGCACTCCAATCTTGTGTAGTTTGAACAGTGATGGAGATTTGTACTTTGGCCTATTTACTATAAAAGCTGCCTAATTCCTCTCACAAAGTTACTCCACACTCCTAAAATGACAGCGTGACATAACTTCCGAATCAGGATTAAATATGAAGCCGCTGTCCGCCTGTGGATATAGACGGATATCTGGAGAAAAGCACACAGGACATGCTTGTAAGTACAGTAAGCATATTAAACTAGGCCTATTCTGTATTTGGGAGCATCAAAACAAACCTAATTGGATTCAGATGAAAGATAAACAGCTTGTAACGTTACATTACATTTAACAAGCAGATTTGAATATACTGACATAAAGGCAATTATAACATGAGGTCAGTGTGTACGTGTGTGTTTACATCACCTGTCACTATTAAGTGTCTCACAATCTCTCTTGTGTAACATGTTCTGAGGCTTGCCTCTTGATATTATTGCAGATCACATGACTAGGGTTTGACTGGTTAGCATAACCCCATCAGCCCCTGCTGGTAGACTCCAGAACTACACGTTACACTTCATTTCTGAGATAAAAAATGCCTTTCTGAATGGATTTGACTGCAACGATCACCTCATCAGATCTTGCTGAAACCTCATCATAATAAACCACATGATCAAAATATCACAGGAGAGAACATGAAGCATCATGTAACAATTAAACGTCTTCAGTTTTCCAGTTTGAAGAGTAAATGAGCAACTAACTAGTCAAGTCTCTCAGTACATGAAACACAAGCAGAAAAAATAAAAATAATCAGTGTTGTTGTTAACTTAAACTATTACAATCTTTACGGTTAAAAATAGTTTTCGGTTATTAAAATATTATATATGATATGATTATATTAGAATAAAAAACTTTATTAGAAAATTAGAATGGTTGCCTTGGCACCTAACTGAAATATTTTTGCTATTATTATTATTATTATTATTATTACATTTTGCATTTAAATAACATCATTATTAGTATTTTGTAAATATACTGAATAAATGTACTGTTAGTTTAATAAATAAAATAAAAATAGCTTAAATTGATGTACCAAAATGACTAAAACTGAAAAAATTCAAGCTAAACAGAAATATAAAAAAAACATTAAAAAAGCATATAACATAATTACTAAAACTGAAAACATAAACATAAAAGCTAAATCAAAAATTTTAAATAATACAAAAGTAACACTGGCATAAATCCACTGCATCCAAAATCACCTTATATTGCTAACCCCACTTTTATTAGTACTTCTTAACTAGAAAATGCTATTCAACGCTTAACTCTGATATTGTATAAAACTGGAAAAAGCATTTTTACTAGTGGTGTAAAACACAAAGACATGGACTAAAAGCCTAAAAATACCCATTTAATTGTATTCAATTGTTTACATTTTATTTAATTTATTAATTAAACGTCTTATTTTATAAATATACATATAATATAGGCCTAATAAAGAACCAACTTCCTCCATGATAACTCATATATGCTATCGCATCCATTGAGAAAAATCATGCTCTCTGACTGCATCTCTATAATGCAAAGTGACGCGCTGAGAGATTGGTGAGCGAGCGGGGTAGACCTCACAGTGAGGACGAATGTCACGGTGTGTGTGTGTGTGTGTGTGTGTGTGTCAGTATGCGACTTTGTACTCAATGTTCTGAGTGTGCAGTGTTGTGTAACAACCTCAAAAACAGATTATATCCACTAATGGCACGTCCGTTTGGACTGAAGTGCACACGGGTGAAAATGAACACAAAATATACATTTTTAATGCAAAACGGTTGGGCAAAAAGGGATTTTTAATTGCACTGAAACCTCCCGTCACACCACACAGATTGCTGCATTTATTTGGGATCATGCCAGTGTGTCTCGGAACAAAAAGCACATGCTAAACTCTCACTACACTTGTCTGAAATAATCACTAACCTAGATTAAGACATCATTAGCGCTCTGAACCAGCTGGGCTCCAAAGGTGGTCCGGCTGAGCGCCGTTTCAGACAGGATTCAGACTCAACAAACCCAGCATGCTCACTGGAAGAGAGTCAGCCAGAACCAAACCCAGTCAAAAGCCCAGCAGTCGGCGTGAAGGGGTGGTGGGGTCGGTCACATGGGCTCACACCATCTGTCTCATCGGCGTTCCCTCCGAAACGAGGGAGCAGACAGAGCCGCTGTCCTGGAGTGAACTACAGCCAGTTAGTTTACATAACCAGTCCTCTGATGCGCTGGTTTCAGTGCTAGCGACTTCGAAAGATCAAGCAAACAAACTCAAATACTGTCCAGCTAACAGGGAACGCTCTCAGAAAGGGGTCGTGACATGAGAAATCAAATTTGCCTTGATCTTTTGGCATATAAAAGGTCTTTGTAGCATTGAAACATCCTGTAAGTTTCAGAGCTCAAAGCGTTCTCATTATCAATAAAGCATAACCAAGCTCCAAACTAATTTGTGACGTCACACAGAGAAAAACATTTGCATATGCCCGCCTCCAGAGCAAGACATTGACCAATAGTTACACATCACTGCACCATAGGCCCCGCCCACTGGTGTTCCCTCAAAGGCTGAAATTTGCCTTCACAGGATATGAGCGTTGCGTCAAAAGCAAATAGAAGCCATTATAATGACTGATGCTGATACAGTATACAGATGTGTGTTCAGATTATAATGACTGAAGCTGATACAGTATACAGATGTGTGTTCAGATTATAATGACTGAAGCTGATACAGTATACAGATGTGTGTTCAGATTATAATGACTGACGCTGATACAGTATACAGATGTGTGTTCAGATTATAATGACTGAAGCTGATACAGTATACAGATGTGTGTTCAGATTATAATGACTGAAGCTGTCTACACTGATACAGTATACAGATGTGTGTTCAGATTATAATGACTGAAGCTGATACAGTATACAGATGTGTGTTCAGATTATAATGACTGACGCTGTCTACACTGATACAGTATACAGATGTGTGTTCAGATTATAATGACTGAAGCTGATACAGTATACAGATGTGTGTTCAGATTATAATGACTGACGCTGATACAGTATACAGATGTGTGTTCAGATTATAATGACTGAAGCTGATACAGTATACAGATGTGTGTTCAGATTATAATGACTGGCGCTGTCTACACTGATACAGTATACAGATGTGTGTTCAGATTATAATGACTGACGCTGTCTACACTGATACAGTATACAGATGTGTGTTCAGATTATAATGACTGACACTGATACAGTATACAGATGTGTGTTCAGATTATAATGACTGACGCTGATACACTGATACAGTATACAGATGTGTGTTCAGATTATAATGACTGACGCTGATACAGTATACAGATGTGTGTTCAGATTATAATGACTGACACTGATACAGTATACAGATGTGTGTTCAGATTATAATGACTGACGCTGATACACTGATACAGTATACAGATGTGTGTTCAGATTATAATGACTGACGCTGATACACTGATACAGTATACAGATGTGTGTTCAGATTATAATGACTGACGCTGTCTACACTGATACAGTATACAGATGTGTGTTCAGATTATAATGACTGACGCTGTCTACACTGATACAGTATACAGATGTGTGTTCAGATTATAATGACTGACGCTGTCTACACTGATACAGTATACAGATGTGTGTTCAGATTATAATGACTGACACTGATACACTGATACAGTATGTGTGTTTAGATTATAATGACTGACACTGATACACTGATACAGTATACAGATGTGTGTTCAGATTATAATGACTGACGCTGTCTACACTGATACAGTATACAGATGTGTGTTCAGATTATAATGACTGACGCTGATACACTGATACAGTATACAGATGTGTGTTCAGATTATAATGACTGACACTGATACACTGATACAGTATACAGATGTGTGTTCAGATTATAATGACTGACACTGATACACTGATACAGTATACAGATGTGTGTTCAGATTATAATGACTGACACTGATACACTGATACAGTATACAGATGTCTGTTCAGATTATAATGACTGACGATGATACACTGATACAGTATACAGATGTGTTTAGATTATAATGACTGACGCTGATACACTGATACAGTATACAGATGTGTGTTCAGATTATAATGACTGACACTGATACACTGATACAGTATACAGATGTGTGTTCAGATTATAATGACTGACACTGATACACTGATACAGTATACAGATGTGTGTTTAGATTATAATGACTGACGCTGTCTACACTGATACAGTATACAGATGTGTGTTCAGATTATAATGACTGACACTGATACACTGATACAGTATACAGATGTGTGTTTAGATTATAATGACTGACACTGATACACTGATACAGTATACAGATGTGTGTTCAGATTATAATGACTGACGCTGATACACTGATACAGTATACAGATGTGTGTTCAGATTATAATGACTGACACTGATACACTGATACAGTATACAGATGTGTGTTCAGATTATAATGACTGATACTGATACACTGATACAGTATACAGATGTGTGTTTAGATTATAATGACTGACACTGATACACTGATACAGTATACAGATGTGTGTTTAGATTATAATGACTGACACTGATACACTGATACAGTATACAGATGTGTGTTTAGATTATAATGACTGACACTGATACACTGATACAGTATACAGATGTGTGTTTAGATTATAATGACTGACACTGATACACTGATACAGTATACAGATGTGTGTTTAGATTATAATGACTGACACTGATACACTGATACAGTATACAGATGTGTGTTTAGATTATAATGACTGACACTGATACACTGATACAGTATACAGATGTGTGTTTAGATTATAATGACTGACACTGATACACTGATACAGTATACAGATGTGTGTTTAGATTATAATGACTGACACTGATACACTGATACAGTATGTGTGTTCAGATTATAATGACTGACACTGATACACTGATACAGTATGTGTGTTTAGATTATAATGACTGACGCTGATACACTGATACAGTATGTGTGTTTAGATTATAATGACTGACACTGATACACTGATACAGTATACAGATGTGTGTTTAGATTATAATGACTGACGCTGATACACTGATACAGTATACAGATGTGTGTTCAGATTATAATGACTGACGCTGTCTACACTGATACAGTGTTCAGATGTGTGTTCAGATTATAATGACTGACACTGATACAGTATACAGATGTGTGTTCAGATTATAATGACTGACGCTGTCTACACTGATACAGTATACAGATGTGTGTTCAGATTATAATGACTGACACTGATACACTGATACAGTATACAGATGTGTGTTTAGATTATAATGACTGACGCTGATACACTGATACAGTATGTGTGTTTAGATTATAATGACTGACGCTGATACACTGATACAGTATGTGTGTTTAGATTATAATGACTGACACTGATACACTGATACAGTATACAGATGTGTGTTTAGATTATAATGACTGACGCTGATACACTGATACAGTATACAGATGTGTGTTCAGATTATAATGACTGACGCTGTCTACACTGATACAGTGTTCAGATGTGTGTTCAGATTATAATGACTGACACTGATACAGTATACAGATGTGTGTTCAGATTATAATGACTGACGCTGTCTACACTGATACAGTATACAGATGTGTGTTCAGATTATAATGACTGACACTGATACACTGATACAGTATACAGATGTGTGTTCAGATTATAATGACTGACGCTGATACACTGATACAGTATACAGATGTGTGTTCAGATTATAATGACTGACGCTGTCTACACTGATACAGTGTTCAGATGTGTGTTCAGATTATAATGACTGACACTGATACAGTATACAGATGTGTGTTCAGATTATAATGACTGACGCTGTCTACACTGATACAGTATACAGATGTGTGTTCAGATTATAATGACTGACACTGATACACTGATACAGTATACAGATGTGTGTTCAGATTATAATGACTGACGCTGTCTACACTGATACAGTATACAGATGTGTGTTTAGATTATAATGACTGACGCTGATACACTGATACAGTATACAGATGTGTGTTCAGATTATAATGACTGACGCTGATACACTGATACAGTATACAGATGTGTGTTTAGATTATAATGACTGACACTGATACACTGATACAGTATACAGATGTGTGTTTAGATTATAATGACTGACACTGATACACTGATACAGTATGTGTGTTCAGATTATAATGACTGACACTGATACACTGATACAGTATACAGATGTGTGTTTAGATTATAATGACTGACGCTGATACACTGATACAGTATGTGTGTTTAGATTATAATGACTGACGCTGATACACTGATACAGTATGTGTGTTTAGATTATAATGACTGACACTGATACACTGATACAGTGTACAGATGTGTGTTTAGATTATAATGACTGACACTGATACACTGATACAGTATACAGATGTGTGTTCAGATTATAATGACTGACGCTGATACACTGATACAGTATACAGATGTGTGTCCAGATTATAATGACTGACACTGATACACTGATACAGTATACAGATGTGTGTTCAGATTATAATGACTGACGCTGATACACTGATACAGTATACAGATGTGTGTTTAGATTATAATGACTGACACTGATACACTGATACAGTATACAGATGTGTGTTCAGATTATAATGACTGACACTGATACACTGATACAGTATACAGATGTGTGTTCAGATTATAATGACTGACACTGATACACTGATACAGTATACAGATGTGTGTTCAGATTATAATGACTGACTCTGTCTACACTGATACAGTATACAGATGTGTGTTTAGATTATAATGACTGACGCTGTCTACACTGATACAGTATGTGTGTTCAGATTATAATGATTGACGCTGATACACTGATACAGTATGTGTGTTCAGATTATAATGACTGACGCTGATACACTGATACAGTATGTGTGTTTAGATTATAATGACTGACGCTGATACACTGATACAGTATGTGTGTTCAGATTATAATGACTGACGCTGATACACTGATACAGTATGTGTGTTTAGATTATAATGACTGACGCTGATACACTGATACAGTATGTGTGTTTAGATTATAATGACTGACACTGATACACTGATACAGTGTACAGATGTGTGTTTAGATTATAATGACTGACACTGATACACTGATACAGTATACAGATGTGTGTTCAGATTATAATGACTGACGCTGATACACTGATACAGTATACAGATGTGTGTCCAGATTATAATGACTGACACTGATACACTGATACAGTATACAGATGTGTGTTCAGATTATAATGACTGACACTGATACACTGATACAGTATACAGATGTGTGTTTAGATTATAATGACTGACACTGATACACTGATACAGTATACAGATGTGTGTTCAGATTATAATGACTGACACTGATACACTGATACAGTATACAGATGTGTGTTCAGATTATAATGACTGACACTGATACACTGATACAGTATACAGATGTGTGTTCAGATTATAATGACTGACTCTGTCTACACTGATACAGTATACAGATGTGTGTTTAGATTATAATGACTGACGCTGATACACTGATACAGTATGTGTGTTCAGATTATAATGACTGACGCTGATACACTGATACAGTATGTGTGTTTAGATTATAATGACTGACACTGATACACTGATACAGTATACAGATGTGTGTTTAGATTATAATGACTGACACTGATACACTGATACAGTATACAGATGTGTGTTTAGATTATAATGACTGACACTGATACACTGATACAGTATACAGATGTGTGTTCAGATTATAATGACTGACGCTGATACACTGATACAGTATACAGATGTGTGTTCAGATTATAATGACTGACTCTGTCTACACTGATACAGTATACAGATGTGTGTTCAGATTATAATGACTGACACTGATACACTGATACAGTATACAGATGTGTGTTCAGATTATAATGACTGACACTGATACACTGATACAGTATACAGATGTGTGTTCAGATTATAATGACTGACTCTGATACACTGATACAGTATACAGATGTGTGTTTAGATTATAATGACTGACTCTGATACACTGATACAGTATACAGATGTGTGTTTAGATTATAATGACTGACACTGATACACTGATACAGTATACAGATGTGTGTTCAGATTATAATGACTGACTCTGATACACTGATACAGTATACAGATGTGTGTTCAGATTATAATGACTGACACTGATACACTGATACAGTATACAGATGTGTGTTCAGATTATAATGACTGACGCTGTCTACACTATACAGATGTGTGTTCAGATAATAATGACTGACGCTGTCTACACTGATACAGTATACAGATGTGTGTTCAGATTATAATGACTGACACTGTCTACACTGATACAGTATACAGATGTGTGTTCAGATTATAATGACTGACGCTGTCTACACTGATACAGTATACAGATGTGTGTTCAGATTATAATGACTGACACTGATACACTGATACAGTATACAGATGTGTGTTCAGATTATAATGACTGACACTGTCTACACTGATACAGTATACAGATGTGTGTTCAGATTATAATGACTGACACTGATACACTGATACAGTATACAGATGTGTGTTCAGATTATAATGACTGACACTGTCTACACTGATACAGTATACAGATGTGTGTTCAGATTATAATGACTGACGCTGATACACTGATACAGTATACAGATGTGTGTTCAGATTATAATGACTGACGCTGTCTACACTGATACAGTATACAGATGTGTGTTCAGATTATAATGACTGACACTATCGACACTGATACAGTATACAGATGTGTGTTCAGATTATAATGACTGACGCTGTCTACACTGATACAGTATACAGATGTGTGTTCAGATTATAATGACTGATGCTGATACACTGATACAGTATACAGAGGTGTGTTCAGATTATAATGACGGACGCTGATACACTGATACAGTATACAGATGTGTGTTCAGATTATAATGACTGACACTGATACACTGATACAGTATACAGATGTGTGTTCAGATTATAATGACTGACACTGATACACTGATACAGTATACAGATGTGTGTCCAGATTATAATGACTGATGCTGATACACTGATACAGTATACAGATGTGTGTTCAGATTATAATGACGGACGCTGATACACTGATACAGTATACAGATGTGTGTTCAGATTATAATGACTGACACTGATACACTGATACAGTATACAGATGTGTGTTCAGATTATAATGACTGACACTGATACAGTATACAGATGTGTGTTCAGATTATAATGACTGACTCTGATACACTGATACAGTATACAGATGTGTGTTCAGATTATAATGACTGACACTGTCTACACTATACAGATGTGTGTTCAGATAATAATGACTGACGCTGTCTACACTGATACAGTATACAGATGTGTGTTCAGATTATAATGACTGACACTGATACACTGATACAGTATACAGATGTGTGTTCAGATTATAATGACTGACACTGATACAGTATACAGATGTGTGTTCAGATTATAATGACTGACTCTGATACACTGATACAGTATACAGATGTGTGTTCAGATTATAATGACTGACACTGTCTACACTATACAGATGTGTGTTTAGATTATAATGACTGACGCTGATACACTGATACAGTATACAGATGTGTGTTCAGATTATAATGACTGACTCTGATACACTGATACAGTATACAGATGTGTGTTCAGATTATAATGACTGACACTGATACACTGATACAGTATACAGATGTGTGTTCAGATTATAATGACTGACGCTGTCTACACTATACAGATGTGTGTTCAGATAATAATGACTGACGCTGTCTACACTGATACAGTATACAGATGTGTGTTCAGATTATAATGACTGACACTGTCTACACTGATACAGTATACAGATGTGTGTTCAGATTATAATGACTGACGCTGTCTACACTGATACAGTATACAGATGTGTGTTCAGATTATAATGACTGACACTGATACACTGATACAGTATACAGATGTGTGTTCAGATTATAATGACTGACACTGTCTACACTGATACAGTATACAGATGTGTGTTCAGATTATAATGACTGACACTGATACACTGATACAGTATACAGATGTGTGTTCAGATTATAATGACTGACACTGTCTACACTGATACAGTATACAGATGTGTGTTCAGATTATAATGACTGACGCTGATACACTGATACAGTATACAGATGTGTGTTCAGATTATAATGACTGACGCTGTCTACACTGATACAGTATACAGATGTGTGTTCAGATTATAATGACTGACACTATCGACACTGATACAGTATACAGATGTGTGTTCAGATTATAATGACTGACGCTGTCTACACTGATACAGTATACAGATGTGTGTTCAGATTATAATGACTGATGCTGATACACTGATACAGTATACAGAGGTGTGTTCAGATTATAATGACGGACGCTGATACACTGATACAGTATACAGATGTGTGTTCAGATTATAATGACTGACACTGATACACTGATACAGTATACAGATGTGTGTTCAGATTATAATGACTGACACTGATACACTGATACAGTATACAGATGTGTGTTCAGATTATAATGACTGATGCTGATACACTGATACAGTATACAGATGTGTGTTCAGATTATAATGACGGACGCTGATACACTGATACAGTATACAGATGTGTGTTCAGATTATAATGACTGACACTGATACACTGATACAGTATACAGATGTGTGTTCAGATTATAATGACTGACACTGATACAGTATACAGATGTGTGTTCAGATTATAATGACTGACGCTGATACACTGATACAGTATACAGATGTGTGTTCAGATTATAATGACTGATGCTGATACACTGATACAGTATACAGATGTGTGTTCAGATTATAATGACTGATTCTGATACACTGATACCGTATACAAATGTGTGTTCAGATTATAATGACTGACGCTGATACACTGATACAGTATACAGATGTGTGTTCAGATTATAATGACTGACGCTGTCTACACTGATATAGTATACAGATGTGTGTTCAGATTATAATGACTGACGCTGATACACTGATACAGTATACAGATGTGTGTTCAGATTATAATGACTTACGCTGATACACTGATGCAGTATACAGATGTGTGTTCAGATTATAATGACTGAAGCTGTCTACACTGATACAGTATACAGATGTGTGTTCAGATTATAATGACTGACACTGATACACTGATACAGTATACAGATGTGTGTTCAGATTATAATGACTGATGCTGCATCTGTAGAGACTGAAAAAAGTGGATAGTTAATTTTAATGGCGTTCCGGATAATGTTGAAGGATTTTATGTTTGTTCGGAGCATTTTATTTTGGCATAGTGTAATGGAGAGTTTGAAAAGAACTAGATGAAGCTATATGTATAGTCATATACATATGTGAATGACGGTTTTACACTCACCTACAGGATTATTAGGAACACCTGTTCAATTTCTCATTAATGCAATTATCTAATCAACCAATCACATGGCAGTTGCTTCAATGCATTTAGGGGTGTGGTCCTGGTCAAGACAATCTCCTGAACTCCAAACTGAATGTCAGAATGGGAAAGAAAGGTGATTTAAGCAATTTTGAGCGTGGCATGGTTGTTGGTGCCAGACGGGCCAGTCTGAGTATTTCACAATCTGCTCAGTTACTGGGATTTTCACGCACAACCATTTCTAGGGTTTACAAAGAATGGTGTGAAAAGGGAAAAACATCCAGTATGCGGCAGTCCTGTGGGCGGAAATGCCTTGTTGATGCTAGAGGTCAGAGGAGTATGGGCCGACTGATTCAAGCTGATAGAAGAGCAACTTTGACTGAAATAACCACTCGTTACAACCGAGGTATGCAGAAAAGCATTTGTGAAGCCACAACACACACAACCTTGAGGCGGATGGGCTACAACAGCAGAAGACCCCACCGGGTACCACTCATCTCCACTACAAATAGGAAAAAGAGGCTACAATTTGCACGAGCTCACCAAAATTGGACAGTTGAAGACTGGAAAAATGTTGCCTGGTCTGATGAGTCTCGATTTCTGTTGAGACATTCAGATGGTAGAGTCAGAATTTGGCGTAAACAGAATGAGAACATGGATCCATCATGCCTTGTTACCACTGTGCAGGCTGGTGGTGGTGGTGTAATGGTGTGGGGGATGTTTTCTTGGCACACTTTAGGCCCCTTAGTGCCAATTGGGCATCGTGTTAATGCCACGGCCTACCTGAGCATTGTTTCTGACCATGTCCATCCCTTTATGACCACCATGTACCCATCCTCTGATGGCTACTTCCAGCAGGATAATGCACCATGTCACAAAGCTTGAATCATTTCAAATTGGTTTCTTGAACATGACAATGAGTTCACTGTACTAAAATGGCCCCCACAGTCACCAGATCTCAACCCAATAGAGCATCTTTGGGATGTGGTGGAATGGGAGCTTCGTGCCCTGGATGTGCATCCCACAAATCTCCATCAACTGCAAGATGCTATCCTATCAATATGGGCCAACATTTCTAAAGAATGCTTTCAGCACCTTGTTGAATCAATGCCACGTAGAATTAAGGCAGTTCTGAAGGCGAAAGGGGTACAAAAATACACAATATTAGTATGGTGTTCTTAATAATCCTTTAGGTGAGTGTATATGGATTATGTTTTCAAAACACTTACTCATGTGCACTAGCGATTGGGCGCTGATACTGTTTTTTATGCAGTGACGTTAGCCAATCATAACAGTGGCCGTTTACTGACACGCCTTAAAGGAGCCGCGCCTTAAAAACCTATAATTTCAGACACAGGCTCAGAATGAAGGTTGAAAATAATCGTTTTTCTGCATGTACATTTGTTTTGTTTTGTGCAAAAAACTTCAATAACATTATGGGCCCTATTTTAACGATCTGAAACGTAAGTGTCAAGCGCAAAGCGCAAGTAAATTTGTGGGCGGGTCTCGGGCGCTGTTGCTATTTTCCCGGCGGGATAAATGACACTTGCGCCAGGCGCAAATCTAAAATGGGTTGGTCTGAAGTAGCTTCATTATTCATAGGTGTGGTTTGGGCGTAACGTGAAATAAACCAATCAGAGCGTCATCTCACATTCCCTTTAAGAGCAGACGCGCTTTTTCCATAGCGGATTGCTATTGTAACGGCGGATTTGCCAGGCGCGCGCCAGGAGCGATTCACAGCCGAGGAGAGCAACGCTCTCGTCACGGCCGTAAAAGAGAGAAGTTACATTGAAATGGAGAAACCCACCCAAATTAACTTCGGTTAAACAGGCGTATGATAATTTGGGTAAATGTGTCAGCTAGATTTATGGTTTTATAATAAATCTAATAAATCTATCGTAATAATGTATGATTTGCAAAAATGAAAACTGCTGCTTCTGTGTAGATGAGAGAATCAAAGTGTATGCGCGTTGTGCACACGCTACATTGATTATGGCCAAGCATGCGCCCTTAAAATAGCATATGAATAACATGCACAACGCGCCACTGACTTTAAACTATTTTTTCCTGGTTAGTGGCGCAATTGTTTTCTAAACCTGCAAAATAGCATGAAGGAACATTTGCGCTGGAACACGCCTCCTTTTTTGCGCTGAACCGCCCAGGGAGCGCAAGTTCATTCCCTAGTTTAGCGACGTGCTTCTGTGGAGGGAAAAGCGTGCTTTGCGCGGGTGCAAAATAGGAAAATGATACATGCGTCGGTGTACAAAGTCAATTGCGCTGGGTGCAAGATAGGGCCCAATAAGTTAGCCCCAAGGAACATAATAACACAATAATTTAAAAAATCCATGTCATAACCCCATTAACTAATGTTCTGGCAAGGTTCTCTCAAAGATATGAGCAGTTACGTTGATAGAACATTTGTTTAAAGTTATCTGTTCTCAAAACTTTTGCACAAAAACACTTTTTTTCCAGAAGCAATTTAGTCCGTCTAATAGAGTATTTTACTTCAAAATCATTGCTGTTTCTTTGTAATTATAGCAGTTTTTTCCCCTAATTAAATGCTACTGTTTTTTTCAGTGTACTTACAGATGGACA
>NC_138245.1:30902891-30955391 GCF_964197995.2 Scardinius erythrophthalmus | reverse complement strand
TTTTAACACTTCAGAGTGTTTTAAAGCAGCTTTACAGAGATAACAGGAAAATAATGCTTGTTGAGTTTGTTTCCAGAAAAAAATAGCATCATAGTCCATTTTAAGTAAGTTCAGTGGTGATTCATTTTTGTTGTAAAAAAAGTTATTAATTTAGTTAATTTATACAGTATATATAGCCACTCTGGAGAAAACTGTGTTTTGCATGGTTGCTAGGGTGTTGCTGTGTAACTGTATAGACCTTATATAGCCCCGCCCCTTTTCAGCGCTGCGCTCGTTGTCTTTTGACTCTTAGGGCCCTATTTTAACGATCTGAAATGCAAGTAACTTTGTGGGCGGATCTCGGGCGCTGTTGCTATTATACCAGCGGGATAAATGACTCTTGCGCCCGACGCAAATCTAGAATGTGTTGGTCTGAAGTCGCTTCATTACTCATAGGTGTGGTTTGGGCGTAATATGAAATAAACCAATCAGAGCGACATCTCACATTCCCTTTAAGAGCAGGTGCTTGTTCCATGGCGGATTGCTATTATAACGGCGGATTTGCCAGGCACACGCCAGGAGCGGTTCACAGCCGAGGAGGCCGATCTATCTATCTACCTATCTACCTATCTATCTATCTATCTATCTATCTATCTATCTATCTATCTATCTATCTATCTATCTATCTATCTATCTATCTATCTATCTATCTATCTATCTATCTATCTATCTATCTATCTATCTATCTATCTATCTATCTATCTATCTATCGATCGTAATAATGTATGATTTGCAAAAATGAAAACTGCTGCTTCTGTGTAGATGAGAGAGTCAAGGCGCGCGTTTTGCACACGCTACATTGATTATGGCCAAGCATGCGCCCTTAAAATAGCATATGAATAACATGCGCAACGCGCCACTGACTTTAAACTATTTTTTTCGGTCTGTGGCGGAATTGTTTTCTAAACCTGCAAAATAGCATGAGGGAACGTTTGCGCCGGAACACGCCTCCTTTTTTGCGCTGAACCGCCACGGGAGCGCAAGTGTATTTCTTAGTTAACCGACGTGCTTCTGTGGAGGGAAAAGTCCGCTGTGCGCGGGTGCAAAATAGGAATGATACATGCGGCGGTGTACAAAGTCAATTGCACTGGGTGCAAGATAGGGCCCCTGGTCTGTATTTTCACAGCGATTCTGCGTGTTTATGAATGAACGGCTCGTTTTAAAATCTTCCCGGTCTACTGACAGACATTTGTTAAGTCATCTGTTTTAAACATTACAGTCCTCATGATAACTTTCGTTAAGTAAATCCACTTCAAAAGCTAATTACTCCTGGACAGCAATGCCATAGAAATTACAGAGCGAAGAAAACGGAAGTTCAGAGACAATATTCTAAAGATGGCGGCGCCCTCGTTTCTCTGGCGCATAAGGTCTATAGCACCAGGGTTTGAAATTAACACCCGCCAATCCGCCAAATGCGGGTAAAATGAACTGTGGCGGGAAACGCTGTCAAATCACGAGACAATTTGGCATGTTAGCCTACTATGTTTACTCACTTTGCTGGGGAAGTTCGTTTAAAACAAATCTGTGCAGATTTAGCGCAAATACTCATGTGATATATTATCATCATGAGTCATCATGATATATTAAATACAGTGTATTATGCAGAATCTGCTCATATCTGGCTAACTTGAGCACACGTCACTACACAACTAATAACGGCGCGCTTGTTCATTTGCATTGAAGCAATAGCGTAGATTAAAAAGCATTTGGTGAACAGAAAACACATTGTTATTTTCCAACATCCGACATTTATTTGATGTTCTTTGTTCAGTATAAATCTGGACAACTAAAACACATTTTTGGTGAAAAGGATGAAAGAGAAAGAGGAGGAGATGCTGGATGACAGGATTTTGTTTCAATAAGAAATGAATGTATGAAATCCAAATGTAATAATTTGACCAAAAAAAAAAAAAAAAGAGAGAGAGAGAGAGAGAGAGAGAGAGAAATGAACCAGATTAAACACATCACAGCTAATGACATAGCTAATCTAGTTCATTTCTCTCTTTTTTTGGCTAGTTGAAGTTCTGAATGGCCGATAACTTAAAAATTTAGTTGCCAAATTGGCCAGTGTTTTCTAACATGTTTTGGATGGTTGCTAGAGAGTTGTATAAACGTCCTAAAAAATGTCTGTCCCTCCTTTACCTCCGTCTCCAGGTGTCGAGGTATGATGTCAAACCTTCAATCCTCTTAGGTGACCCAAACATCTATCCAACATAATCCTGCCTGGCAACTCTCAGGCAAAGCGGCCCTGCCAAGCTCTGGGCAACTGCCTTAAATGCATTACACTAAACAGATTACACAAATTTGTCGTTTTCACAAAGGAGCTAGTGTCTAGAGAGGTCAAGGGTCAGCAGAAGACCTTTACTGAGATTAGGATTACATGACCACTGATTCCTGAAACCATCTGAAATAGAAAACAGGGTTTCGATAAAGATAAAGAACTGTGTTTTTAACTTCAACACGAGTCGTTCTAACGGCGCTATAGGGAGTCATATGAAAATCTTTCACCAGGTCGTATAGCTTAAGCTACGGGGTCAAGGGTCACGGTTCACTGTGCAAATCCTGAGAGGTCAAACACTGAGATGATGAGCTCACTGTTAGGAGATTGCAAGTACACACACACACACACACACACACACACACACACACACACACACACACACACACACACACACACACACACACACACACACACACACACACACACTTTCATCTGATGCACAAACTCACACACGTGATGCTCACAGTGAAATATATCACTACTGTATACTAAAATGTACTACTCAAAGTAATAATAATAATAATACAATTATTTCTAACCAAACCAAGATATTTTTCATCCATGTTTTCAAATGATACAGATCTGTTGTTCAGCATCTTACTTGACAAAAATAAAAATGCAATGTTTTGTTGTAAAATAATTGTTATATTTTCATTTGATTACATTTTAAGCTTGATTAAATTGTTGATTTTTATATAAATTTGTATTAAATCATAAAACACGGAATCCCTCCCAAAAATAAAACTGAAAACACAGAATTTAGGGACAAATTAAATTAATTTCATTGGGCCCTAAATTAAAAGATTGCCACTTTACATGTTTGCATTGATTCTCAAGCAATTCTCATAACAAATATGTGGAGATCATTTCTTTCTCCATTAATGGTAAATGAATATTGTGATAAATATTGATATCGTATATGATATGGGGAAAAAATATCGTGATCATATGGAATTTAGCATTTCATAATATCTGAGGAAGTGTAAAAACCTGGTATATGTTAGACTCGATGTGTCGGTGTCTGTCTACCTACAAAACCACAAACTGACTTAATAAATGTATGAAATATGAATCTGTGTGACGGCAGCGTTCATCGCTCACTCGGAGAAGTCGTTTTTAACCCTTGCTGACTTTCGACCATCACTCTTCCGATAATCCCGCTATTCCAGAGCGCTAACCTGTCCACAGGTCCTAAACCACTTAAGAGACGTGACAACAAGCTAATGTCTGTGTGTTACAGCACACGCTCACAGGGCAGGAGAGCTTGGCACAAACGGGAACGCTCCGGGATTAAATGCGAATTACATGAAGTGCCTGTCAATTTAGATTAATTCTAATCTCTCATCGATAGATTTAATCACAGCGTGAGCTAATCAAGCATTGTTGTTTGGGTGAATTTATTAGATCAGCTGTTTGAAGGAACTGAAAAATACCTGAATATATGTGTGTGTGTGTGTGTGTGTGTGTGTGTTGATGCACGTGTTAATCTGAGCATGTCACTGGCTGTTTGTGTGTGCTTGACCTGAGCCGCTGATGACAAATATTTAATCAGCAACACAACGTCATGTGTGACAACAACAGCTTTAGCCCTGCAGCGAAAGACACTCACACCCACACACACACACACACACACTCACACTCATATACACACGCGCACACATACACTCATATACACAAGCGCACAGACACATGCACACTCACACTCATACACACACACTCACTCTCTCTCTCTCTCTCTCTCACACACACACACACCAAAATGGATAGAGCGGAAGTGATTGTGTGTGTGTGTATGTGTGTGTGTGTGTGTGTGTGTGTGTGTGTGTGTGTGTGTGTGTGTGTAAACTCTTGCCAACAGCTGCTAATCTAGAACATAATAAACATGCTGTCTGCCAGGACCTTGTGTCACTGTCGCAGTTTGGTGTGTGTGTGTGTGTGTGTCGTTGTTGTTGTTACTAACCCAGACTGCCCCTTTTATTACAAGTGTAAACAAACTTGTAAACAAAAGTCTTTTAAAGTGACAACAAACAATTAAATCCCCAAAGCATTCTTGAATAACTGATTGATTGTTTAAAATGCATGTCCTTATCACACATGAGTGCTTCATGCAGTGTGTGTGTGTGCGCGTGTGTGTGCGAGTGAGTGCGTCTATGTGTACACACATACACACAGTCTCTCTGTGTTTCTCTTTATGTGTGCGGATCTGTGTGTGTGAGTGAGTGAGTGAGTGTGTGTGTCTGTGCATGTGTGTCTCTGTGTGTGTGTGTGTGTGTGTGTGTGTGTGTGTGTGTGTGTGTGTGTGTGTGGGTGCGTCTGTGTGTCAGTGTGTGTGTGTGTGTGTGTGTGTGTGTGTCTGTCTGTGTGGTGTGTGTGTGTGTGTGTGTGTGTGTGTGTGCACGTCTGTGTGTCAGTGTGTGTGCACGTCTGTGTGTGAGTGAGTGTGTGCGCGTCTGTGTGTAAGTGAGTGTGTGATTGTGTGTGTGTGTGTAAGAGTGGCTCTCTCTCTCTCTCTCTCTGTGTGTGTGTGTGTGTGTGTGTGTGTGTGTCTAATGAAGTGTAAGCTGTAGCTTCTGGACCTCTAGTGGTCATCAGTGGCACTGCAACAATAATTATATATTTTTTCTTAAATAGAATCGCCACAGGAGACTCAGACAGAGCTAGTTATATGAATTACAATTTATGTTAATTCTATTTCAGTAATTCGAATTGGAATGGCAGATCCCCAGATCAATGTAATTGTCATTTCCTGCCATTTTTATCATCCAGCATGTAAACAATTGTGCATCTTATCACTTCCACAAAAGGATTTGAGGAATCATTAATGTCTGGATACAAACACTGCTGGGAAAGTAGCATAAGTTGAATATTTCTTACCTAAGGTTCTGTCCAGCCCATAACTGTAGGTGCGAGCAGAGCTAATATTGATGCATGTAAACGCCACTAATGATCGTGAAGTCAGTACACTACAGATGTGTTTGCAGCTCGTTTTGAAGGGTTATTCTAATAATAAGCTGTGCGTCTGCAGGCGTATAAACACAGATATACTTACACACACCTCCATTAGCACTCTACAAGAGCCGTCACACGTTATTCATGTCCATCATGTTGTGACAAGATTCATTTGTGTGTGTTTGCCTCCTGCTAAGTCTGTGACACCGACGAGACGAGGAACGACTGCTTTCACTCAGTAAATTGCTAGTATATTTCAAAGAAACAGCAATTAACCGTTTGAACTTAAGTCTCAATGAAATTAAAATGGATTTTTTTTTTAAGGAATATTGCAATATTTATTCTAAATGATTTATCGGTGCACATTATCATTATTTGTATTAAATTGATGTTCCTGGTAATCTTGAATCAGAATAAGTTCCTCTTGCAGCATTTCTTCTCTTCTCTGATTATGTGGGCGGGGCAACCTGTCACTCACATGAGATCAGCCAATAGCAAACCACAACCATCCAATCAGTTCCACACGGACACAATCAAGCCCCGCCCACATTTGTTCTTGTTCCAGAAGCGTTTCATTCGCATATACGGCACTACAGTGAAGAAAAGATTAGCGCATCTTCTGTTTCACAACGATGAAAAAGTGAAATTTTGATGTAGAAAAACTGAAATAGTGAAAATTTAATTTACTTTCCAAAAATATTTTTTTGCAGTGCAGCTTGAGTTTCCAATTTAATCATCCCTTTTCCCTTTCATAGATTAAATAGCTTCTTTTTTTTTTTTGGCTTAAAAAAAACACGCTATGGGCCCTATTTTAACGATCTGAAACGCAAGTGTCAAGCGCAAAGCGCAAGTAACTTTGTGGGCGGGTCTTGGGCGCTGTTGCTATTTTCCCGGCGGGATAAATGACTCTTGCGCACTCGCGGGTGGGCCAGGCCCACCCAACTGTCAGTCAGGCCCATCTAGTCACTCAGTGGCCTCACAAGGTAGCCTAGGAAATTATGTTGCGATTATAACAATTTTGACCTATAAAAATAAATCTTAATGTTTCTTGATTCTTGTTTGGTTGTCATGGTGATGACGAAATGCCCGCGTAGCGCATTTCGGAGTCAGACTGTCTATGGTCAGACTCGGATGATTGCGAACAGCCCATCCCCCCTTCACAACGACGAGCACATTTCACAGAGGGACACTGAAGTTTAGCTAAGTAACGTTATGTTAAACTAAAATGAAAACAGTGCAACAAGTTTGTGTCAAAAAGACCACGGCCACCACAGGAGGAAGATAATGCAGATGTTCAGGAGAATTGACTGAATCGTTGGACTATAACGAAATCATTGCAGTGTTCAACTCTCGCACACTGGACGCGCAGCGCCGCGTCTAGGACAACTCTCATCTGAAAATCCGATAATGTCAGCAATTTTCATTCAAGCAGCTGATTTCTGTACATGAATATAAAACTAAACGTATATTGCAGCCCAGGGTGAAGTCAGGTTCATTAACTACGATTTGAGACAAATAAATGTAAATTTAATATAAAACTATGTAAATAGCGCTCTGTGGCGCGGCAGGATTTTGAACAAGGTCCTGAGCCGTTGCTGGGCGCCGCGGACAGACGCCGCCGGTGTGTGTACACTCAGAGAATAATGTGTTCGAATTTAAAACTGTGTGCGACCCCCAGCCCCGTCGTCTCCTGTTATAAGCTAGTCATCAAAAGTAAGCCTATCTACGTTTATGTAGTTGCCTAGTCAATGTTGTTTATATAACGTGGTTTATGTGGCCGCTGAGCCAGACTATGACCAAGCACTGTTTTTGGTTTTTGGTTTTTACACACTGTCCACTACTGTCCTGCTGATTTGATGATGTTGATTCGCATCTGTCAGATGCGCGTGTGTGTGTGTGTGTGTGTGGTGTGGCCTGGCCGCGCGCAGTGGAAATGCTGTTCTTATCGTTATGTTCTTTATTAACACTGCTTATGATGACATACATGCTTGTGCTCTGATTAAACTGTGGTGTATTCAAGCAGGTGTAGTTGTGTTGGCCTATTTTGATAACAGATGCATTTTAGGCTGTGCCCACCTGATTTTCTCTGGGCCCACCCACATTGTGATTCCTGGCTACGCTACTGCTCTTGCGCCAGGCGCAAATCTAAAAGGGGTTGGTCTGAAGTAACTTCATTATTCATAGGTGTGGTTTGGGCGTAACGTGAAATAAACCAATCATAGCGTCATCTCACATTCCCTTTAAGAGCAGACACGCTTTTTCTAAGCGGATTGCTATTATAACGGCGGATTTGCCAGGCGCGCGCCAGGAGCGGTTCACAGCCAAGGAGAGCAACACTCTCGTCAGGGACGTTGGGGATGGAGAAACCCAGAACCCACCCAAATTAACTTCGGTTAAAAAGGCATATGATAATTTGGGTAAATGTGTAAGCTAGATGTATGCTTTTATAATAAATTGTCTGTCTATCTATCTATCTATCTATCTATCTATCTATCTATCTATCTATCTATCTATCTATCTATCTATCTATCTATCTATCTATCTATCTATCTATCTATCTATCTATCGTAATAATGTATGATTTGTAAAAATGAAAACTGCTGCTTCTGTGTAGATGAGAGAATCAAAGTGTATGCGCGTTGTGCACACGCTACATTGATTATGGCCAAGCATGCGCCCTTAAAATAGCATATGAATAACATGCACAACGCGCCACTGATTTTGAACTATTTTTTCCTGGTTAGTGGCGCAATTGTTTTCTAAACCTGCAAAATAGCATGAAGGAACGTTTGCGCTGGAACACGCCTCCTTTTTTGCGCTGAACCGCCCAGGGAGCGCAAGTTCATTCCCTAGTTTAGCGACGTGCTTCTGTGGAGGGAAAAGCGCGCTTTGCGCGGGTGCAAAATAGGAATGAAACATGCGTCGGTGTACAAAGTCAATTGCTGGGTGCAAGATAGGGCCCTATATGTTTTTGCCTAATGTATCTCTCTTAAAGTGACAGTTCACCCAAAATGTAAAATTCTGCCACATTTACTCATCCTCATGTCGTTCCAAACCCGTATGAGTTTCTTTCTTCTGCTGAAAACAAAAGATATTCTGAAGAATGTCTGTAACCAAACAGTTGCATTTTATTTCCCATATTATGGAAGTCATTGAGGATCATCAACTGTTTAGTTACTTATATTCTTCACACTAAAACACACTCTGTCTGAACGCCTATTTAAAGCTTTTCATTCACAGAGACCAGGAGACCCCTAAACATCTGTCCATCAATCCCAGAAGATCGTTGTCCCGACACTTAAAGCTCAACGGGTGGTCATTGTTTCCTCCGCACCGCTCCAGCTCGTTCCCAAACAGACACTAAATAAATAATAATGAATAAACAAATCTTAGAAGATCTCAAACAACCATCCTCGCTTCTCTCCCATCACAAGTTCAACCAGGGTTCACTTCTCCTGATCAAATATTCATTTATTAAACCACTTTGACTCCGTCAGGAATTATGTTTTTAAGAGAACAGCGTATTAATATTGCACGAGGTCAACACGCGGTCAAACTCTGGCATATCAAAGCTTCACTAATAAAAATAAAGCATCTGTGGTGTCAACGAATCTTCTCTATATGGTTCTTTGGTTCATTATAATATAAATATAAATATACCACTTTTTAAAAAGTTCAGGTCAGTAAGATTTAATTTAAGAAATTCCATTTATTCAGATCAAAAGTGACAGTAAAGACATTAACAATGTTATAATTGTTTCTATTTCAAATAAATGCCGTTCTTCTGAACTCTATATTCATCAAACAATCCTGAAAAATAAACATTAACATAAACAAATAAACATAAACAATAAACAAATCACAATTTCCATAAACATAAACAAATCACAATTTCCATATATTGAGCTGCTTTCAACATTGATTAATGATCAGAAATGTTTCTTGAGCATCAAATCATCATATCAGAATGATATCTGAAGGATCATGTGACACTGAAGCCTGGAGTAATGGCTTTACTGACACTATTGATTAGTTTAATCTCACTTAAAGTCTTACAGACCCCAAACTTTTCAACGGATAGTGTACGTGCGAGTCTTATATCCTCATCATCCTCATGGATGCATTCACACACACACACACACACACACACACACACACACACACACACACACACACACACACACACACACACACACAAATCTTATTTGTGTGTGTGTGTGTGTGTGTGTGTGTGTGTGTGTAAATCTCCCAGGGTGTGAGCACTTACACACACACACACATCCAGGTCAGTCTGTTCTGTCATCAAGCGGGTCAACGAGAGTTCAGCGACTGAACTCTGCTTCACCTTTATTCACATTGAGAGAGAGAGAGAGAGAGAGAGAGAGGGAGAGAGAGAGAGAGAGAGAGAGAGAGAGAGAGAGAGAGAGAGAGAGAGAGAGAGAGAGAGAGAGAGAGGTTTGTAATGCATTTAAATTAGACATGCTTTAGGCACAAGGTCGTCTGCAGGGACGGATCATCACAGAATTTACAGGAATTATGGAATATTCTGAATGGAAGATCACAATGTGTTAAAATCCTGCATGACTGAATCATTTCATTACGAGGAGACGGATGATGAGTGTTAAAATAATCATCGTGTTTTCATGCACTGAGGCGATTAATGTGCAATAGAAGTGAATTAGCTGGGGTTTTGTTTTGAAGAGTAAAACATCACAGTCTGTAATCTTAAGGGGATATTCTGGGTTACAGTTTACAGGAAGAGTTGTGTGTTTACCGTCATGTTGCTCCAAAGTGACTTTCTTTCTTTTGTTGAACACGAAATAAGAAGTTTTAAGCTGCAAAATGATATTACATTGCTTTATGGATGGCTCTAAATGCTGACAATTGCTTATGAAAATAACGTAGAAGTTATACATTAAACCTAATAGTGTTTACAAAGGATGCACTGATAAAAAATATTAGCCGATACAGATAACCGATAATTCTTTATATTTGAAAGCCGATATATCGGCCGATAAAACTAAATCCAAATTTTATATCATTTTGAGAGCCTGATTACAAAAACAAAAGTTTCACCATTAAAAGCCACGCCTCAAACACACAATTATAATGTTCTCATGATGTTATGTAGCCGATATGACATACTGAACTGTTGCACTTTACTGTATTTTTCTTATTTGAAGTGATTTCAATCATATTTCAAGCAATTTACAACCATCATGTTGAACAGTGCGCATCTGAAGCGTCTCAGCTGAAGGAAATAATACATTATTTATCAGCTTTAATATATCAGACAAATTTTCTTAATGGGCCGATAACGATAACTTTAAAAATTAACATATATCGGCCGATGTCGATATATCATACATCCCTAGTGTTTACAAATGCAAATGTGAAAATAAAATCGAATTCAAAATAATATCAATACTAGTAAAATAACACTGCTCTTCCCTGATTGGTCCATAACTCGCTCTAATGCTGTACCAGGTGAGCTACCGAACAAGTTTACCACGTCAGAAAAGCTGGTTATGTTATGTAAACGTCAAAACGTATCAGTTTAGAAATCATGCATTGTGATAAAAGTGGTTGAGGTTATAACATATATTCTATCGCACGGGTTTTCTGTTATTGGACTTGGACTGTGCTAGTTACAGCTTGTCCATAACGAACACCATGTTCAAGCATAAGGGTGTCCATCAGCGCACATGGCACCAGGACACCCTAGGCCGGAGGTCAATGATCGACTTTGTGGTCGTTTCATCTGACCTCCGGCCGTATGTCTTGGACACTCGGGTGAAGAGAGGGGCGGAGCTGTCAACTGATCACCACCTGGTGGTGAGTTGGATCCGATGGCAGGGGAGGAAGCTGGACAGACTCGGCAGACCCAAACGTACTGTGAGGGTATGTTGGGAACGTTTGGCCGAATCCCCTGTCAGAGACATCTTCAACTTCCACCTCCAGAAGAGCTTCGACCGGATCCCGAGGGAGTCTGGAGATATTGAGTCCGAGTGGACCATGTTCTCCACCTCCATTGTCAACGCGGCCACTCAGAGCTGTGGCCGTAAGGTCTCCGGTGCCTGTCGAGGCGGCAATCCCCGAACCCGGTGGTGGACACCGGAAGTAAAGGATGCCGTAAAGCTGAAGAAGGTGTCCTATCGAGCCTGGCTGGCTTGTGGGACTCCTGAGGCAACTGACGGGTACCGACGGGCCAAGCGAACTGCAGCCCGGGTGGTTGTGGAGGCAAAAAATCTGGCTTGGGAAGAGTTCGTTGAGGCCATGGAGAAGGACTACCAGTTGGCCTCGAAGAGATTCTGGCAAACCTTCCGGCGCCTCAGGAGGGAAGCAGTGCCCTACCAACGCTGTCTACAGTAGAGGTGGGGAACTGTTGACCTCAACTGGGGATGTCGTCGGACGTTGGAAGGAATACTTCCAGGATCTCCTCAATCCCGCCGACACGTCTTCCATTGAGGAAGGCTCAGAGGTGGACTCGTCCATTACCCGGCTTGAAGTCACAGAGGTAGTCAAGAAACTCCTCGGTGGCAAGGCACCGGGGCTGGATGAGATCCGTCCCGAGTACCTCAAGTCTCTGGATGTTGTGGGGCTGTCTTGGCTGACACGCCTCTGCAACATCGTGTGGCGGTCGGGGACAGTGCCTTTGGACTGGCAGACCGGGGTGGTGGTCCCTCTTTTTAAGAAGGGGGACCGGAGGGTGTGCTCCAACTATAGGGGGATCACACTTCTCAGCCTCCCCGGGAAAGTCTACGCCAGGGTACTGGAGAGGAGAACACGGCCAATAGTAGAACCTCGGATTCAGTGTGGTTTTCGTCCCGGTCGTGGAACACTGGACCAGCTCTATACCCTCTCCAGGGTGCTGGAGGGTTCATGGGAGTTTGCCCAACCAATCCACATGTGCTTTGTGGATTTGGAGAAGGCATTCGACCGTGTCCCTCACGGTGGCCTGTGGAGGGTGCTCTGGGAGTATGGGGTTCGGGGCCCTTTGCTAAGGACTATCCGGTCCCTGTACGACCGGAGGAGGAGCTTGGTTCGTAAGTCAGACTTGTTCCCGGTGCATGTTGGACTCCGGCAGGGCTGCCCTTTGTCGCCGGTTCAGTTCATAAATTTTATGGACAGAATTTCTAGGCGCAGCCAGGGGCCGGAGGGTGTCAGGTTTGGGGACCACATGATCTCATCTCTGCTCTTTGTGGATCATGTTGTCATGCTGGCCCCATCAGACCAGGACCTTCAGCATGCGCTGGGACGGGTTGCAGCCGAGTGTGAAGTGGCCGGGATGAGAATCAGCGCCTCCAAATCCAAGGCCATGGTTCTCAGTCGGAAAAGGGTGGTTTGCCTGCTTCAGGTTGGTGGAGAGTTCCTCCCTCAAGTGGAGGAGTTCAAGTATCTTGGAGTCTTGTTCACGAGTGAGGGAAGGATGGAACGGGAGATTGACAGACGGATCAATGCAGCTTCTGCACTAATGCGGTCAATGTACCGGTCTGTCATGGTGAAGAAAGAGCTGAGCCGCAAGGCGAAGCTCTCGATTTACCGGTCAATCTACGTTCCTACTCTCACCTATGGCCATGAGCTTTGGGTCATGACCGAAAGGACAAGATCCCGGATACAGGCGGCTGAAATGAGCTTTCTTCGCAGGGTGGCCGGGCGATCCCTTAGAGATGGGGTGAGAAGCTCGGTCACTCGGGAGGAGCTCAGAGTAGAGCCGCTGCTCCTCCACATCGAGAGGGGTCAGCTGAGGTGGCTCGGGCATCTGTTCCGGATGCCTCCTGGATGCCTTTCCGGGAAGGTGTTCCGGGCCCACCGGGAGGAGACCCCGGGGAAGACCTAGGACACGCTGGAGGGACTATGTCTCCCAGCTGGCCTGGGAACGCGTCGGTGTCCCCCGGAAGAGCTGGAGGAAGTGTCTAGGGAGAGGGAAATCTGGGCATCCCTGCTTAGACTGCTGCCCCCGCGACCCGGCCCCGGATAAGCGGAAGAAGATCAATGGATGGATGGATTCTGTTGCACGAAAACAAGGCTACGTTCAAGCTCTGATCCAGTTTTTTTTGCTCATATGTGACTCAGATCTGTTTTTTTTTTAACAGTACAAACCACATGGAATTTTATTTTTATACATCCATATGTTGTACTAAATCAGATACAGATCGGATGTTTTGCAATGTGACCTCAGTCTGAACGGTCATATCGGAATACATGCAACTTTTACGTCACTAATTTCGACATTTCATCGACATCGACATTTGTCACAATTATGCGCTGGCGGGAGTCACTCCGAAGATTTTACACACTATGTTTCACTAGAAACGTGCCTCACGACAGAAGGGGCCTACACTCACTAAATGTGTAGAAATATAGGCAGAGGCATGTTTTTCCAAATGGATGAGCTGCATTATTCACGGATAAATGTCCCCTTTTAGTGGCATTTCTGGTGCTTTTGTATGTTAATCAAGCACTGTATGGACAAGAGAAGTGTGTGCATGCTGCTAAACATCTCCTTTTGTGTTCATACAGGTTTGGATGTAGATTAGATGCACTGATAATCTGAAACGTTCAGAAATTATCTGAACTCATCCGTCAGTAATTCCTCAGGGTGTTTGCTCCATATAACCGGAGCTTTACGGACAGTGAACTCGATTCCTTCCCGTTTGTCCTCGTGTAGATGCTGAGCAAAAGCACTTGGATATATTTACTGCACGAGGTAAAGGATGTTAATCAATACAGATTAAGTTCTTAACACACAGAACATTTCTTGAAGTCAGACGTCTCGTCGGGTGAACGCTGTCCTCTCGCAGTGGAGCAAAACGGGAAATGAGGTGAGCGCGCTCAGAATAAATGCGAGTAGCCACTGATCTGCTCTGGTCAGGACACAATCAGCAGAGAATCCCAGAATCCCTTCAGACGGCCTAATCCAGAGAGACTATTAGAGAGAAAGGAAGAGACACGGGGAAGGTGGGAACATCGCACACATATGAATATTTGATGGACTTTCCCAACAGTAACCTTAATAACTGCATGGCAATGCACTGGAAACACTGGACCAGAGATTCGCACAAAAAGCACCAGTCACATTTAGTTGTGAAAATATGAATATTGGATAATGTTAGAGACTATTTTTACTTGCAAGTTTGCAGGCAAGGAATGAATGAAAGTATTATAGTGCTGTACATTTAGAGAAAATATGGATAACTCTTTAATACATTTGTGACCTGGAATTAAATAAATAAATACTGTTTTGTAATTGAATAAATATTTTTAAATCTGCTATCTGCTACCAAGCACGACAATACCGAATATGTATACAGTAAATAAATAGATATCAGACCAATACTGGAAACCACAAACAAACAAACAAACAAATAAATAAATAAATTAGGACTGTGAAATGATTAATCGTGATTAATCGCATCCAAAATAAAAGTTTGTGTTTACATAATATGTGTGTGTACTGTGCATAATTATTTTGTATATATAAATATACACGCATGCATATATTTATTTATGCATATATACATTTAAGAAATAGTTGCTTATATATACTTTGTAAATAAAGAAATATTTTATATATAATGCATGTGTGTGTATATACATGCATGTGTGTGTATTTATATACACAAAATAATTATGCACAGTACACACACATATATTATATATGCGATTATTATATAGACGCAATTAATCGCGATTAATCATATATACTAAAGGCAAGTAAAAAAAAACAAAAAAACCCATATATATATATATATATATATATATATATATATATATATATATATATAATCAATGATAATTATTAGAATATATTATTTTAAAATGGAATAAATCTTAAAATGATCAATATCCAATTAGATTGATATCCAATTAACTAAATATATTATATAATATATTATATTATATATATATATATATATATATATATATATATATATATATATATATATATATATATATATATAAATTATCTGCTACCAACCAGACCAATGTTGAATACTTATAAATAAAAAAAATATTAAATACCAGACTAATACTAAATAAAAACCTAAAATAAATAAACAAACAAATAAATAAATAGTATGTTGTTTTGAATTCGAATATATAACATGAAATTATCTACAACCAACCAGGACAATAGTGAATATTTATACTGTAAATAAATAAATGAAATAAATCATAAATATAAGAGTATATTAAATGAAAATGATAGACCTCTAATCAGACCAATACTTAAAATAAATGCATACATTTATATCCATGGAGGACAGCTTCAGTGATTATTTATAGTGTTTCGTAAGTAGACTCAAATATTTAATGCAAACCCCGTCCTGATAAAAGTGTGTTAGGGCCTGAGGTGAGATAAGTTGAGCTTTCAGTAATCTGTCTGCGCTACAGGACTATAAGCCTAGATTTGCATGATGAGAGAACATCGCTGTTTTCAAACGTGACGCTGACATGTTTAACCAACTCCAGCCATAATCCATATTCACAAACACAAAGGTGCTGTCTCTTCAGGATATCGGATTGATGGCTTACGACACGCTTGATGTGCCTTAGCGTTAATACACACGTACGTTTGTGCAACAGTTCATACGCATTCACACACTGCAGGAGGGTTTAAAACATGCATGAAGCAGAATGATGATTCCTCATGTGATTTACTTATACAAGCATCACATGCACACACTCATACATGCACACACTTATACATGCACACACTCATACACTCACATGCACACAAATTGTGCACAGACGCATGAACGCAAGATGCACGTGACTGTATTTACACTCTATATGTTCTGGTACAGATGCCCATGAGACATTTACTGTGGGATTCTGGGAGTTCTTGCTCAGCTTCAGAATATATTAAAGCCACGCAATGCATTTCATGGACCGACTAAATGCTTTTAAAATCACCATGAACAGACATTTGCGACCTATTTTTATTTCGCCTTGATGAGTGAAACTATTCGTAAAAGTGTATGACCAGGCCTGATTTTATCTGTCGGAATTGATTCAAAGCTGAAAAGTGGGCATTTCTAATCAAAATGGAGCCAAATCTGACATTACTAGGTGAATTTGAAATAATAGTCCATGCATATAAAGCTATGCCAACCGAAAAGTGAAGTAGTTTCAACTTGAATAGCAATTACAATGACAATCATTTTATCTTCTGATTAACGCATGCATGATATATTGTTTGCAAAGAGACTCAATTGAACAGTTAAAAGCATCCACAATCCCTGAAATGTTCCACTCTGACCTTTGATGACCAGAAGGTCAGACCATCGAGGAGTAATGCAGATCACAATGCGGATTACAAAGGCCTTTGCCATTTTTTCCACAATTCATATTTACACAAATGAAATGTTGCTCTATATATAGAGAATAAAGGGCAGGAAGTCAATCTGGATTAGGATACACTTATGAACAGTACGATATTAAACACACAGGGCTTAAGACACACACACACACACACACACACACACACACACACACACACACACACACACACACACACACACACAAAATTTGGCCCAACCTCTTATTCTTTAAAGGTAAAGGTTTTTCTTAGAACTGATAGGAAAACATAGGATTTTACCTGAACGTTTCGATAACGAAAGTTATAATCACTTTAGCTTTCAACATAATCAGAGATAAAAGGAAAGATTCTCAAAGCCTTTAAAGCAGGCAAAGTTATTTATTAAGTTACATGTTTAAATATACAGACAGTGGAATGGAACAACATACTGTATAGAAAACTTGGTTGTAACAAATAATGCACTGTTGTGGAGACGAGGCTGTAAAAGCCTTTCTTGTGAAAGGGTTAAAGATCAACGGTTACCTTTCCTTCTTATTCCCTGAGCAAAGCATGTTAAAATTGTCACTTTTTGAGGGTGAGCAAAAACACACCGTTTTTGTGCCCGTCCCTTTAAATGCAAATGAGCTGCTGCTCCCGGCACAGGGGGCGGAGCTTCAACAGCTTTTGTCCTTTTACCTCACACACACATGCACTGGAAATTTAAAAAACTTTTAGCCTTTTATGTTCAAACCGGAGTCAGACAATGATGGAGAGACTCAAGAAGAAGAGACAACATGTAGAAGCAACAGGACATGAATGCTGAATGGTTAGTTGATGAATTTATGAAGCTGATGTGTAGTTATCTTCTAGTCATTGATTAGCATATTCTGTCATGAATCTATAAATCATGTTCCGGGGGCGGGGTTTATGTAAATTGTAGGGTTGGTGATGTCACTAACCCGGGAGGAATGTGGTGTAGTCTCTACCAGCCGTTTGTTGTAGTCCTTAAAAAGCCATTTCTTTAAAAGCAAATATCTCCCTTTGCTCTGAACTTTGAGCGTTGTAACTTTGCAGATGTTGTTTATGCTCAAACAGCAACATTACACACTAACTAAAGTTAGAAAAGTCAAATTATAATCAGCCACCCCTTTAAGTTCACCACCATTCAGTTCAGTGTATAAGCTGTCAGACGAGACCAAACATGGCATAGTTACATATTAGAACACACTAAAGAAACAGTAGTTAAAAGATATATGTCCTGTGAAGCAAATGGCACAGACAAGTCATAGAGGTGTAAATGACTCTGTCTCTCCCGACAGAACCGTCCTGTGTCTGGAGTGTCCCAACAGTCCTCGATCCACATATTGATGAAATCCCTGCACTAGATAGGCATTAGCATACTGTGATGATGAAGGCCATTGTGCCATGTTTAATTCACATGTATACCTTTAAACGGCTTTTCCAAGTACTAGGGCAGTAAAGAGTTCTGCCCATAGTTGCTCAGCCCTACAATTGACATAAAATAAAAGCTCGCTGCAGGCTGTTTCCGAACGGAGACTAATCTGCATATGGCGCAACTGAGCGATGTTTTAACCAATCGCAAATGATCTGGTGACCTGTGGATGTGGTGAATGAAGCTTTCTGCTTGTAGGTAGAGGACGTTTCCATATCCATTACTGAGCGCTTACAGCTGCACTGATGGAGACAGTGTGTAAACTAATTAGGCTGAATGTATGTCACAGCACCCGCCACACAACACACACACAGGATTACACACTAATGCTGTCATGGGGGAAGCACTGAGGATAATCGGCCCTGTTCTATAGCTTGGTTTCATTCATGGTATAGATGGGAAACGGGCCATAAAATGCACAAAACATCCATGGAGTTTTCCTGCCAGCTCGACTCACAGAGACAGAGAGAGTGACAATGAAATATACATCACGCATCTGAATATATAAAATCACACCCGTAGAATCATGTTCCATCAGCTAAAAAAAGACACTCACTTACGCTCCCTCAAACTCAACTTAGACGTTTTAAAACAACCGTTCAAAAGAGAGAGAGAAAAGAAAAAGCTATACAAAATCCAAAGACAGAGCTAGGATGGATGGAAGGATGGATGGATGGATGGATGGATGGATGGATGGAAGGATGGATGGATGGATGGATGGATGGATGGATGGAAGGATGGATAGATGGAACGATGGATGGATTGATAGATTGATGGATGGATGGATGGATGGATGGATGGATGGATGGATTTATGGATGGATGGATGGATGGATGGTTGGATGGATGGATTTATGGATGGATTTATGGATGGATGGATGGATGGATGGATGGATTTATGGATGGATGGATGGAAGGATGACTGATGGATGGATGGATGGATGGATGGATGGATGGATGGAAGGATGGATGAAAGGATGGATGGATGGATGAAAGGATGGATGGATGAAAGGATGGATGGATGGATGGATGGATGGATGGATGGATGGATGGATGGAAGGATGGATGGATGGAAGGATGGATGGAAGGATGGATGAAAGGATGGATGGATGGATGGATGGATGGAAGGATGGATGGATGGAAGGATGGATGGATGGATGGATGATGGATGGATGGATGGATGGATGGATGGATGGAAGGATGGATAGATGGAACGATGGATGGATGGATGGATGGATGGATGGATGGATTTATGGATGGATGGATGGAAGTATGGATGGATGGATGGATGGATGGATGGATGGATGGATGGATGGATGGATGGATGGATTTATGGATGGATGGATGGATGGATGGAAGGATGATGGATGGATGGATGGATGGATGGAAGGATGGATGAAAGGATGGATGGATGGATGGATGGATGGATGGATGGAAGGATGGATGGATGAAAGGATGGATGGATGGATGGATGGATGGAAGGATGGATGGAAGGATGGATGAAAGGATGGATGGATGGGTGGATGGATAGAAGGATGGATGGATGGATTCAAGATAGATGTGCACATTTAAGACTTGTTAGAGGATTCAGCACATCACTAACTGCACAGTATGTAGTAATGCTTGACTCAACAAACACCATTAAAATGGCAAATAACGAATATGAAATGGCAGTGGGTGTGTCTGTGTTCATGTTTTATTAAAAACTAATGCAATTACACACAAATATACTGATATACACCATAATTTCCCTTGCAAATTCACACACTTCACTGAGATTCATGTGAGGAAAGTTATTTCGCAGAGCATTAATGACCGATGAGCTCTTATGAATACACACACAGTCATGTGTGAGGTGTGTGTGTGTGTGTGAGAGAGAGAGAGAGAGAGAGAGAGTATGTGTGTGTGTGTGTATAGTCCAGGCGTTTGACCTCCTTTCACATGGCTGAACACAGCTGTACAAACTCTACAGACGACAGTAACTGAGGAACTGAGAACGATGTCTCTAGGCACCAAACACACAAACACACACACACACACACATTTGGCATGTTTTATTCATGCACACACTCACACACACAGACATCGGAGTGAAGCAGACAGAGTGGAAACAGCGACTGTGTTTGTTTCTAAATAGAGCGTGTTTATCAAGAGGGTCTTGAGTAAACAAACAGCATGTGAAGAGAGATGTCTGACATTCGCCCGTCTCTCTCGCCATTCACAAATGACTCAAGAATCCCTTTAAAATACGATAAAATACCTCACAATTAAAGCGAAATTACATTTTATGAAAATGAAATACATTTTTACACATATATATGTTTATTATTGTTTAAATAGTATTGCAATCTTAATAAATAACTATCTATGTATTTCAAATAATTGTATAAATACGTTTTGCTATAGATCTAAGTTAAAAAAATAACTCTTTATGATTGCAGTTGCATGAAGTATGAAGGACCAAAATAGACTCCAAGATTTTTTTTTTTTTTTGCATTACTGTGTAGGTTGTTACTTAAGGAGCCTTACTGTATTTTAATGTTAGTAACAACAGAACCTAGCAGAAGCACCTCAGTTTTAATTTCATTCAGTTTTAGGAAATTATTGACTTCATCAAGGCATGAAAAGAGATGAGCTAATGAAAAATCTTGTCCTGGTTGAAAAATAGGAGATTGTCAGCGTAACAATGATAATTAATGTTAGGTTTCTGAAAGATGGTGCCTAAAGGAAGCATGACGAAGGAAAACAAAAGAGGGCCTAGAACAGAACCCTGTGGAACACCACATGAGATAAGCGCAGAAGGTGAAGTGAATGACCCAATATTAACAGAAAAACCGAAGAGGTGAACCACTGTAATGCCAGGCTCTGAACCCCAACTACACACTCGAGTCGTTTCAGAAGAATATCATGATTAATAGTGTCAAATATGGTACTTAAATACGTCAAAGATACATCCTAGGATCCTGAGGTCATTGGATGTTTCAGGTCATATCATACACCCTCACCCAAGTGACTCAGCCAGGGTTAAAAATATAACAATATCAGGATAGTAGATGACCCAGAAATCAATGGACAGTCTATAACCTGAGCGACGCTGACTCAGTTAGTACTATGCAAATCTCTAAAATCACATTGAAATGTGTCTAGAATGTTTAAAGTATCCAGATATGAAGTGAACCGTAGCATGCAGAAATGTAAGTCTCCAGAGATATGTTTGCATTTAAACAAATAAACAAATAAAAAAAATCTAAGTCTTGGTTCATCAACTGTCTAATATGTTCTAATATGGAGAAACAAAATAGACCCAGCAATAGTTGTATTACAGTAAAAAACAAAAACAAAATGAATGTGCATAACAGATTTAAGTGCACTTTGCTTTCAGCATGAAATAATAGATACAAATACACATTAACGCAAGTTGCTGTTTTATCATTCCACATAGTCTTATCTCGAAAAGCTAAAAGCTGCCCTGTCTCAACATATCACTCAACCCCAAAACCAGCAAACCCAAAAAAAAACAAGTCGGATCTTTTGGCGGCTTATAAGACAAGCCAACCAGACGTTATGTAACACCTGTCTGGGCCGGAGTTCACTTCAGGACTCCTTCCTCCGATGAGGACACCCTTGCAAACTAGTGAGTGATGCAGAATTGATTTGGAGGGGTCCCATGCAGAAAGGGGGACCCTCTCTTTGAGTTCTGATTAGGACACGTGGGGTGGCTGGGATTATAATCTGGGAAGCATGTGAAACGAGGCGGTCGCAGCAGAAGACATGATGTCCTCGCTCTCGCTGCTGTATATAGGCCACTCTCTGGGAACACTGTGTACCGACAGCGGTTCACGTCACACACGCTCACAGCGTCCCGTGGCACAGAGCGCTCTCATCCTTCTGCGCTTGTTTAACACGCCCACTAAACAAGGGAGGAGAAGTGCAAACGGAAACCATTAGGAAAAAAACAGCTCCCCAAACACCCTAGTAACCACACAGCAACACACTAAAAGATTTAAAATACCTTAGCAATGCCTTAGCAACCACATAGCAACACACAAAAACATTCAGAACACCTTAGCAACGCCTGAGCGACCACTCAGCAACACGCTAAAAACATTTAGAACATCGTCAACCACATATCCACACCCTAGAAACCACTTCAAATGCTATGGCAACACAGCATGGTAGAAAACGGATCGGAAAACCTCGCCAAGTATATAGCAACAGACTAAAACATTCAGAACACCTTAGCAACCACATAGCATCACCCTAGCAACCATCATAAACACATGGCACAGTACAAACCAATCAGAAAATCTCACCAAGCACATAACAATGCCCTAGCAACCACACAGAAACACACTAAAACATTTAGAATAACTTAGCAATGCCCTAGCAACCACATAGCAACATACTAAAACATTCAGAGCACCTTAGCAACCACATAGCAGCACCCTAACAACCACCCCAAACATATCGCACTGTACAAACCTATCAGAAAATCTCACCAAGCACATAGCAATGCCCTAGCAACTACTCGAAATCACACTAAAACATTAGCAACCAGATAGCAGCACCCTAGCAACCACCCCAAACACTATAGAAATGTCATTGCACAATACAAACCAATCAGAAAAATCTCACCAAGTATAGCAGCGCCCTAGCAACCAGACAAAACCACACTAAAACATTTAAAAAACTCGTATTCATTCATTTGAAAGCACGTTGTAGTATCTTATGCAGGTTTGCTTCTCAGGTAATTTGCTTTTGTTTTAAAGATGTTAGAGTTTTACTAGAAAACAATAAGATACAGTATTTTTGCAGTGAAAAACTGCAAAAGGAATATACAGTAAAACCAAACTGATTTAGAAAGAGAAAGAGAGAAATGCTGCTCGCAGAGAGGACATGATGTTTTCTCCCGCTGACATTCACCTTGGGAAAATGCGATTATACGACCTTTTGATTTCACCCCCAGCACTCGTGCACACACACACACACACACACACACACACACACACAAACCCACTGTAACGACTGAGACAAATCAGACACAAGTATTTGCTATATTTAACAAATAATCTTTAAAGACCCTCACCAACCACAAAACAAGGTGCCAAGGTGTGTGCGACACCGCCCAATGTAATGAACCAGGGCTCTGGTTGCCATGGTTTTATGACCTGAAGAAATGCAGTAAAAGGAAAGGAAAGACACATCAAGCCAACTCTTCTGCATTCATTTATAGATGAACTGTTCTTTAAAATGAATGTGCATCCCAGGACATTGAGTGTATGATTATTACTGTCTGGTATGGTGTCTCTTGTATGTGTTTTGTTCTATGCATGCCTCATAATAGAATAATTAGATAATGTACCCTATTTCTACTCAGTCGAATAATCACTCGAGACATGTACAATCATGCATCCCATTTCCCTATGTGGTCACACATTCTGTTATAGACAATACTGTAATGAATGTATTGCTATTATTTGATTGCATATCATTCTGGGTATCTACGAATTTGTATTTTGATGTCCTACATGATCGTATATATCATATGTTGATACCTATGCAACTTATTAGTATTACGAGAATATTTAATAGTTTCTTTGCCAGCACCCAATCCTGCTACAACACAAAGAGCCGTAAAACTTCCCCTCCGAAAGCTTAAGTAACCATGACGTAGTCGAACTAACCATGCAAGTTCATCATCTCCTCTTCTTTCAACAGAAGAAATCGATTGCAACTTCAACGCCATCGACTCACGGGACCATCAAATTAGCAACTTTACGAAACTGCTTCAACTGCAATGGCAATGCAAGTATCGTACAATTAACTGACAGTTTCGGAATAAGCTGTGAACCCTTCTACAAGGCTTTGAAAATAATAAGCTGATGGTTCTTTTATGGTAAATGACTCTTTTCCAGCTTCATTCCCTCTTTCCATTTCTGGTTTCATTCTGTCACTTATCATTTTACCCATGTATTAGTGATTGTGTGTTTGTAAAGATTAGGAGCCCTAATTTTAACGATCTGAAATGCAAGTATCAAACGTGAAACGCAAGTAACTTTGTGGGCGGATCTCTTTGTGGGCGCAAATCTAAAATGTGTTGGTCTGAAGTCGCTTCATTACTCATAGGTGTGGTTTGGGCGTAACGTGAAATAAACCAATCAGAGCGTCATCTCACATTCCCTTTAAGAGCAGGCGTGCTTGTTCCATGGCGGATTGCTATTATAACGGCGGATTTGCCAGGAGCGGTTCACAGCCGAGGAGACCGACGTTCTCGTCAGGGCCGTAAAACACAGAGAAGTGACATTGGGGATGGAGAAACACACACAGATTAGCTTCGGTTAAACAGGCGTATGATAATTTGGGTAAATATGTAAGCTAGATTTATGCCTATTTTTCACATCTTCATGGACACAACAATGATTTCCCTCGTGTGGAATATTTTTCCTTGTAATAATGTATGGCTTGCAAAAATGGAGACTGCTGCGTCTGTGTATATGAGAGAAGCAAAGTGTGTGTGTGTTGTGCTCACGCTACATTATGGCCAAGCATGCGCCCTTAAAATAGCATCTGAATAACACGCCACTGACTTTAAACGAGGTTTCTCCTGGTCTGAGGCGGGATTGTTTTCTGAAACTGCAAAATAGCACCAGGGAACGTTTGCGCCGGAACACGCCTCCTCTTTTCGCTGAACCGCCCCCGGGAGCGCAAGTTCATTCCCTAATTTACCAACGTGCGTCTGTGGAGGGAAAAGTCCGCTGTGCGCGGGTACAAAATAGGAATGATACATGCGTCGCTGTACAAAATCTATTGGGCCCTAAGTGTGTTTGTAAATTAGTTCATACAACTTCTGCACAATACATTTTCTGATTCTTTGCTTTCAGCAAAGTCAATTTAACGATTTCTGGTCTTGTTAAACGCTCTATGCGCATTACATGCTAAGAAATAATTATTTTTCTCTGGCCATGAAAAACACCCTTTTCTTAGAATTAATGAATAATCAAAAGTGTTCGCTGGACGAACAGATTAATTATTAATATTAATTTAGCGACATCAAGTTAATCAGTTTGACTGATCCAAATATTCATAATTAATCATAACAAGTTATGATTAATTATTAATATTTCCTCTGAGCTAATTTGTTACAACACTCACTCATTCACATTCAGAGACACTGTCATGAACTGCTCCGAGGCTCGAAGGTAGAGATCCAAGTGCAGCTTTTATTGAAGGGGTAATCCAAAGGCGTAATCCAAAGTACAGGCAAAGGGTCAAAACACAGGTAGGCAGTCCAAACAAACAAATAAAGAAACAAACTAACAAAACAGGCAGGGACCAGAGGCAAGAGAGTAATCCAGGGACCAGGGCGAGATATTCAAAAACCAGACAAGAAACCAGGGAAAATGCTCAGAAATGCAGACTAACAGTACAACAAGACTTCGCAGTGAGTGAATGAATGAACATGGTATAAATAGACAGACTAACAGGATGAGACAGGTGAATGCAATCAGTGAATGAGGTACAGGTGAATGTGATCAGTGATAAGTGATGAGTCCAGGCAGTGAGTTATGGGAACTGTAGTTTGTGAGTGAATAGGAGAGTCTTATGTGGAGTGCCCTCTGGTGGCTCTTAAGGGCACTCCAGCTGGTGATCGTTACAGACACACACACACACACAGACACACACACACACACACACACACACACACACACACACACACACACACACACACACACACACACACACAAACAAAAATCCCAAAACAAAGGAATGTGTTTAATGCTTTAGTGTCTATCAATATAAGTGGGGTGGACGTTAACATCTACATCTAAATAATGCACGCTAAATCCCTCCAGACCACCAGAGGACGCTTCAATTTAGCGGTCGACGAGGACGACAGTAGAGAAACTGTTTAGCATACTAAAGTAAATAAAATTACATTAAAGCCAAACACTGAAACTAGTATTAAAGTGTATCAATACATGCTGACATCTCTAATTTGACTAGCTTCTAAAAAGTAGCACATTAATATGTGCCAAAATAACATTTGATTGGCTGCAAGGCCTATGACTTCATCAACACGCTGATAATCCCATTTTATGTATCCTAACTATGCATAATTACACGGTTAGTTGCATTTATTATCCGCATTCATAGTTTTACTCTCTGCTGTCAGAATAAACCTTTGACCCACTTTCAGGTCGTGATCCACCGGTTGAAAATCACTGTATATTAGAAGACAAGGATTGAACTGACTTGCACTAAAATAATATGCAGGAATCCAATGTCAGTCCGTACGACTGAAAGTCTATACTATATTATGCAATAATCCCGGCCGGCCCGTCTGCTGAAGAATGAGACGATGTTTAATCTGGTGCCGTTCGGTTTACTGTTTGAAAACATGTAACACATGGGAGTCCTGTAATCACTCATGGCTAAAAATAACGTTATAATGCTTGCTGAGCTGGAAACATGTATATGAGGAGAATTTAACGAGGAGGAACCCGGCAGGCAGGGCGAAAGGGGATAGAAATGGATCTTATGAAGCCTGTTGCTACACTAAAGGTTAAATCCAATATGAACCAAAGCCACATAGAGCAGAAGAAACACACAGGACTGAAGCGCAGCATCATGCTAAACGCTTAAACAACGACACCTCCTAAAATAAACACTCAGATAAAAAAATAAATAAAACTAAATACATGAAAATCTAGATAAAAAAAAAGAAATGCACTAATTAATAAATGCAATTAAATGGATGCATGGGTCTCTCTAAGTGTAGTATTTTTGCTCACTGTTGTTTTTCGGGCCTATTTTTAACCCGTGGGCATGTGATGATGTTCTTGTTCCAGATGCTGCTGAAACAGGAACTCTGTCCAGAACGATCAGCCCGCTGAAGGCAGACGAGTGCATGAAACTACAACTACGAGCACAACACTGGAAACAGCGGCCGCGAGAACAGCCTTCAGACTAACTGGGGAATTGAAGGTAAAAGCATTTTCCAGGCAGGGTTGTTATCGCTAACTAAAACCAGAGCAAAACATCTTCATTACTTAATATTTCAAAAACTAAACTTAGTTTATTTCAGCTAGCTGCTAGTTTCATTTTATTTTAAGGGGCTATATGTAAGTATTAATCCCTTTTTATTGCCAATGTGTGAACAGCTTGTAATGAAACTTCCCAGACTATGAAAGCCTGTAGACTGATGTTTATATGAAGGACTTGAGTCGTTTTTGCCCGGGAATCTCAAAAGCATGAGACGTTTACACCTGAGAGCCTCTTATCCGTTCAATGACACACGAAACGAGCGAATGCTTATACAATGTTCAGGATAATATTCTGAAAGAGCCGTTCTGTACTGTAATGTTAATGTGTGTCATGGATTCATTCAAACTATAGTCTCACATAGTCAGATCTATATAGTCTATTGATACCAGATTTGCACTAAACATTGATTCCAAGTTAAATTTGATTGATCTGTTTAAAATGTCCACAGATGAAAAGTGGTCTAATAAAAGTTCTCATTCAGTGCAAATTTATCAGATTTAAGGCGTTTTAAGGCACATAAGGAGCAATATATAGTTCAGAAATGCATTATTGTCCTTTTAAAGATAAGCCTACAGATCAAGATTCAGATCCGCTCAAATATATCACATAATCTTCATGCAAAATCAACACTGAGTATCAGCCACTCAAAGTCACCATGAAATAAAAAAAAAGGGTTATGCAATATTGCGCTATTTATTCTAAATTATTTATCAGCGCACATCATCATTATTGTATTAAATTGATGTTCCTGGTAATCTTGAATCAGAATAAGTTCCTCTTGCAGCATCTCTTCTCTTCTCTGATGATGTGGGCGGGGCAGCCTGTCACTCACAAGAGATCAGCCAATAGCAAACCACAACCATTCAATCAATTCCCCACAGACAAAATCAAGCCCCGCCCACATATGTTCGTGTTCCAGAAGCGTTTCACTCGCATATATATATCGCATAAGAACTGATAAGAATTTAAAATGTGTACCTTGAAATGCAATGTAAGTCGCTTTGGATAAAAGCGAAATACATAAATGTAAATGTGAAGGTAAATATACAACACAATAGGGAAGAAAAGACTAGTGCAACTTCTGTTTCATGCCGACTTTAAACCAGATTAAAGTAAACTGGAATGCATCCGTCACCTTTATAAAGATATTTTCAGTCTTGTTCTGTACTACGGTAAACGTGAGATGCACAGGGCTGCAGATGGACGGTTCGCTTCAGTCCCCTCCTTCTCTCAAAGCTGCTTATCGGGAATGCCGGTCCAGTGTTGCTCCAGACCCAGGCTGCTCCTCCAGCTCCGGCAGAGAGAAAATACCCTGATAATTCCCAAAGAGAGGATTAAGCTCAACACACCCTTCAGCATGCCTGAATGAGCACTATGAAATGCTCATATGCTATGTGAGACGGTCACATGACCTGGAAGTAACTCAACTTGCACGGTTAGGGGAATATAGGATGCTACATTCCTGGTGAATGCAGAAGGTGAAAGTCTGGCTGATATAGATATATATAGCTTATATATAGAAAATAGCTTACAGAACTCAAATTTGCATCATGCAATTGAGATGCAAGTCAACATCAGTATAATACTGCTGCTCATTACTGAGGGTTTAGTGATTGGAACGAGCCTCTAACACTGAGTAATAATCACCATTTCTGTGCCTGAATTAAGCTGTGAGGATGGTGATCCCAGCCGGAATTCCCAACATCCCAACAGTGAACAAAACACTGATAAATCTGCCTACAGCAATACTGACATCTAGAGGCCACTGCCTGCATGCACACACTAAAACACTGCTGTTATGGAAAAAAATATATTCTTTATTATATATTATATAAATATAAATTCCATAAAAATAAATTCCAAATTTAATTTTGGTTACACTTTAGTTAAGGGTCTAATTCTTACTAGTAACTAGTTTCTTATTAGCATGCATATTACTAGGATATTTGCTGTTTATTAGTACTTATAAAGCACATATTAATGCCTTATTCTGCATGATCATATTCTACATCCCTTAATCCTATAATACCTAAACTTAACAACAACCTTACTAACTATTAATAGAATAATTAATAATAATATAAAAATTCCAAAAAACATCAATAATATATAATAAGAAAATCCCAAATAAAATTTTTAACTAATAAAAATTATTGTAATTACATACTTACAATAATACAAAAATAATTCCACGTCAATTTATAATAATATAATTATTATAAATAAATAATTTCCCCCATGCTTTTAGTGTTTTGATTAAAGTATAAATACTAAACAAATGCATGTCAAATAAATGTTTTGTATTAACATGTTTTGGGAAACACAAATATTTGTAAAAGCTTCAATTCTGTGTCTCATATTTCACAGGATTTTTTTTTATAACTTTCTTGCAATAGAAAATAATGTTTTAATTAAAATAAACTATATTCATTTATTAAATATGATTGATAAGCACTAAATAGCACTTTGCCTGCAGTGTGGCTAATTTTGATGCCAGCTGTTTTATTTGTATTTTTAAGAGAGTAAGTTATCATGTCCATGATGCAACTTTAGTCTAAAATCAGATATCCTCTACAGACGCACTAATGATCCGTGACTGCAGTCTCAGCTCAGGTGAATAATGACTATCAGTCTATCAGTGTAAAGGTGCAGCATCTACTGCATTTAACATAAAGGTTACACACACACACACACACACACACACACACACACACACACACACACACACACACACACACACACACACACACACACACACACACACACACACACACACACACACACACACACACACACACACACACACACACACACACACACACACACACACACCATCTGACTGAAACTGCTGACATCATGCTTGCACTCCCAGAATGATAATGTCAGGATACTATTACAAAATCAGCAGCAATAAATTAATATTTAACAACACATGCAGAAATTATAATAAAACATATGCAAGGATTGTACGACACCCATCCAAACAACCTGTTGAATTCTGCAACTTTATCAAAAAGAAATAAACTTGTGTTACAAACTCCTTTCATTCTAACTGGATTATTTACACAGCGACAAGAAAAGGAACAGGATGGAAATAAAGCTGTAAATAAAGTTCAGTGAGGGATTGGCTGCTTATCTTAAAGATAATTCACATATTTTGATAACACTCTACAATAGTAACATAAAATTAGTCAATATGAACTTACAATGAACAATACTTCTACAGCATTTATTAATTTTAGTGATATATATATTATTAAAAATAAATTTTGATTTTTATATTATGTTATTAAAGTTTTTGGGAATTTTTATATTATTATTGATCATTCTATAATTATGGTCGCACTTTAGTTTAGGCTCCCTATAACTCACTATTAACTATGACTGCTTATTAATAGTAAGGTTGTTGTTAATTTTAGGTATTATAGGATTAAGGGATGTAGAATATGATCATGCAGAATAAGGCATTAATATGTGCTTTATAAGTAGTACTAATAAACAGCAAATATCCTAGCATATATATACTATATATATATATATATATATATATATATATATATATTTTTTTTTATTTACACTGTAATTAGTTTTTGAAAGTTTTTATGAGATTCACTCAATGAGAAACATTAAAGAGTTTAAAGATTAACAATACTGGCATGTCAAACTAAATCATGCTAAAATGTTATGCAGGCTAATAAACTATTATGATAAACGTCAAAGGACAGAAAGTAGCAAGTAAACAAAGTGCAGTGCATGAATAAAAATTATAATATCTCATAAATGCAAAGGGCAAAGTATTTCCTCAATGCTTCACATTTCAGTGTGTGTTCAGCCGCTGAGCTTCATGAACTGACTACAGATTAAACTCACTTTTTCACCACTGCCAAAACCAGCTTTTCAAGAACACTAGCTAGTGTACTCTCAGTCTCAGTCTCACACACTGATCAGTCAGATTGACTGATTGATTGTGTTGATCCGGCCCTCGGGTGGAGGAAACGGACCTTTCTCACGCAAGCCTGTGAATGTGGGCGGATCTACAACATTCTCCTTCCTTCATAAATACTCCCCCTCTCTCTGTGTGTGTGTGTGTGTGTGTGTGTGTGTGTCCGTCTGCGAATCTGAAGCTCACAGCGAGCACCAGGACTGCAAACATGAGTCAAACGGCACCTATGAATCAAATGAAGTCCAGGATGGAGAGAGCGGCGAAGATGAAGGACGAAGACAAGCTTTATAAGCGAGAGGGAATCCTGTACTCCTCCATTCTCAGCACACCGGAGACCCTGGACAAGCTGAAGGAGCTGCAGGCCAGAGAGGACGACCTCATCTTGGTCGCGTACCCTAAATGTGGTGAGTGAAACAAAAGTTTGCTTTCCTAGCCCTGTCGAGCAACTCTGGGCAAAGAATGCTAGTGGAGTCGGGTTACATGTCAGTTATATAACTTTCTTATGTCACATTGCTCTAGTAAACAGACTCACATTTCTCCTTTTAAAGGGACATATTCTGCCCTTTTACAAAGTGTTGTTTTCAGGCTCTACTAGAACAGGTTTTCCTGCTTGAATGTTGATTATTTTCCTCATATTCTCCATTGTTGCGGCTCCTCTCTTCCCAGTCTGTCAGTAACGCTCTGTTTACTTCCTGTCTCTATGAAGCCCCTCCTCCTGAAAAGCACACTGTGCTCTGATTGGTCGGCTGGATCAGTGTGTTGTGATTGGTCGAGCACTTCGAGTGTGTTTGGGAAATGTCCCGCCCCTTTCCATAACCGCCAGTTTAACACACTACTAACTAACTCACCCAGGCCCCGCCCCTTTATTCTGCGCATTAATTATTATAATGAGGAATATTGTGACGTGTTCGTTCCCGGAAGAAACTCAAGACTACAATGGAGGCGTTTCAGAAGTTCAGAAACACTGACTCTGATATAGAGAAGAACTAAGTGCTTTTTCATGCTCAAACAGCAACATTACACACTAAAGAGAGATGAACATGGAAGAAAAGCATAATAGGTAATCTTTTACACAATCCGGATCATGTGACCTGAATGCATGGCACACGTTTGCAGTTCTTACGTAATAATGAGTGACTTTTGCTCAATGCCAACACGACTCAAGCTGCAATTCTGGACACCGAAGACTGAAGCAATTCTGTGCATTCGTGAAACTCACACACTTGTGTAAATCACTGCGCTGAACTGTGTTTACAGTAGAGCGGGTCTTTCCACACTGTGTACACACAGAATAATCACACTTTAATGAATGTGACAGTTTACATAATGGGGTTTTACAAACAATGTGCACCAAAAATTGCGGCATATATTTACTGTATATATACACATACACACACTGTTGTTCAAAGGTTTGGGATCGGTAAGATTTTTAATGTTTTTAAAAGAAGTCTCTTCTGCTCATCAAGGCTGCATTTATTTGATTAAAAATACAAGAAAAACAGTAATATTGTGAAATAATATTAAAATTTAAAACAAATGTTTTCTATTTTAATATATTTTAAAGCGATTAAAGCTGCATCATTACTCCAGTCTTCAGTGTCACATGATCCTTCAGAAATCATTCTAATATGATGATTTGATGCTCAAGAAACATTTATGATTATTATCATTCTTGAAAACAGTTGTGTAAAAAACTAAAAACTAAATCAGGATTCTTTGATGAGTAGAAAGTTTAAAAGAACAGCTTTTATCTGAAATAGAAAGCTTTTGTAACATTAAACACTACCGTTCCAAAAAATTGGGGGGTGGGGGGGGGATTAAATAACTTTTATTCAGAAAGGATGCATTAAATTGATCAAAAGTGACAGTAAAGACATTTATAATGTTACAAAAGATTATATTTCAAATAAATGAAATAGAACTTTCTATTCATCAAAGAATCCTGAAATAATAATTGTCCATAACTCTTTTCAACATTGATAATAATCATAAATGTTTCTGCAGCATCAAATCATCATATTAGAGTGATTTCTGAAGGATCATGTGACACTGAAGACTGGAGTAATGATGCTGGAAATTCAGCTTTGATCACAGGAATACATTACACTTTACTATATATTCACATAGAAAACAGGTGTTTTAAATCGTCATAATATTTAACAATATTACAGTTTTTTTAAATCAAATAAATGTAGCCTTGGTGAGCAAAAGAGACTTCTTTTAAAAACATAAAAAATATTTTGAATATTTTTCAAATATTGTATATAAAGTATATATATATATATATATATATATATATATATGTTTGAACATCAACTCTTTCTTTCTCTCCACTAAATCTGCTTGTGATCAATCTCTGACAGGGTTTAACTGGATGGTGGCAGTCTTGCGGAAAATCGTGAACGCTTCCACTGGGAAAAATGAGAAACCTCCTGAAAGGCCTCCTCTGGTTGAGTTTTTACCTCCAGATGTTCAAGAGGTCAGCAACAGCTTAAACAATCTGAACTCACACAAACATCACGTGTGTGTGATCTTACAGCTTCACTCTGTCTGACCTACAGGAGCTGTCTGAAATGCCCCCGCCGAGGCTTCTGGGAACTCATCTGCACCCGGACCTCATGCCCGCCTCTTTCTTCACTAAGAAAGCAAAGGTCAGAGACAACGAGTGAACTTTGAATCACATCACAGAGGTCATGTGACACTAGAAACCAAAAGTGCCAAACTCACCTGATAGTGATTTATACTGTACTCTACCGCTCACAGGTTTGGGGTCCCGTACAGTTTTTATACTTTTATTTAGAGATGAAGCAATAAATTAGTGCAATCGAAAGTAAAAAGATTTAGATTGTTACAAAAGATTTCTATTTCAAATAAATGCTGTTTGTTTGAACTCTTATTCATAAAAAAAAAAATGTATCATGGTTTTAACAACTGTTTTCAACATTGATAATAATCATAAATGCTTCTTGATCATCAGATCATCATATTAGAGTGATTTCTGAAGGATCATGTGACACTGAAGACTGGAGTAATGATGCTGACAAATTCAGCTTTGATCACAGGAATAAATTACACTTTACTGTATATTCACATAGAAAATAGCTATGTTAAATTGTAATAATATTTCACAATATTACTATTTTTACTATATTTTTGATCAAATAAATGCAGCCTTGGTGAGGGAAAAATCTAATCGACCCCAAACTTATGAATGTTAGTGTATACACACACTCACAAACACAGACACACACACAGTCACACATACAAACACAGCCACACACACACACGCACACACACACTGCATAGACTTCCATTGATTTTATATCGGTAATCGGATATTTAAATATATCAGACATTTTCTATTGCCTCCCCCAACCCACTAAACCTACCCATCACACACACACACACACACACACACACACACACACACACACACACACACACACACACACACACACACAAACCCGACCCCTAAACCTACCTATCACACACACACACACACACACACACACACACACTAACCCGACCCCTAAACCTGCCCATCACACACACACACTAACCCGACCCCTAAACCTGCCCATCACACACACACACACACACACACACACACACACACACACACTAAACCGACCCCTAAACCTGCCCATCACACACACACACACACGCATACACTAATCCGACCCCTAAACCTGCCCATCACAGAAACTGGTATTTAATTAAAAACATGTATTGTCCGATATAAGCCTTTTTAACTAGTGAGGCCCAGTGAAGTGTCTCCACTAGTCGGTTGTCATTATATTTCACTATGCAAGTAATAACATTTGTTAGCCAATATTGAACTTTGTATCATAAATCAGAACAAAACCAAAAAATGCAAACCCTTTCAGAATGTATGATATGAATTACGATTCTGTGCAAAATTACATAAAAAAAACCCCATTAAACACCACTTCTGTTGTGTTGGGCCAAAGATAAAGAGTTGTGCAGTTCGGACTCGAGCATTGCAGTCACACACACACTATTCCTCTCATCTAATCTCCTCATCGCAGAATTTGACATGATCTGTTTTCAGATTCTGGTGGTGTTCAGAAATCCCAAAGACACGCTCGTCTCATTCTTCCATTTCATGAACAAAAACCCGGTTCTGCCCAGCGCAGAGTCGTGGGACAAGTTCTTCTCCGACTTCATGGCTGGTGAAGGTGCGGAAAACACTCGACCACAAAAGTTAAACATTATTTAATTAAAATTATTAATGTTTTTTTGCGTCTCCTCTTCAGTCGCCTGGGGATCTTATTTTGATCATGCTCTCGCCTGGGAGAAACGTCTAGACGACCCAAACGTGATGATCGTGACATATGAGGATCTGAAACAGGTACGAGTTTATATCATTTATAAGTTAAACAAATATTTCTGATCATGATAATTGTGCACAGGATCAGTTGTGTGTTAAGAAGTAAATAAGGTCAAATCTGACGTCATGTTGACTTTTAAACCTGCGAAGACTGTTATTGTAACCAGTCTGAGTTTTAAAGGGGTGGTATAATGGCCTTTTCACAAGATGTAAAATAAGTCTCTGATGTCCCCAGAGTGTGTGTGTGAAGTTTTAGCTCTAAATACCCCACAGATATTTTTATATAGCAAGTTAAAATTGTCACTTTTTGAGGGTGAGCAAAAACCCACCGTTTTTGTGTCTGTCCCTTTAAATGCAAATGAGCTGCTGCTCCCGGCACAGGGGGAGGAGCTTCAACAGCTTGTGTCCTTTTACCTCACACACACACACTGAACATTTCAAAAACTTTTAGCCTTTTATGTTCAAACTGGAGTCAGACAATGATGGAGAGACTCGAGATGAAGTGACAACATGTAGAAGCAACAGGACATTTCTGAATGTTTAGTTGATGAGTTTATGAAGCTGATGTGTAGTTATCTTCTAGTCATTAATTTACATAAACCCCATCCCCGGGTTAGTGGCATCACTAACACTAGAATTTACATAAACCCCGCCCCTGAACACGATTTATAGATTATCAAGACAGAATATGCTAATCAATGACTAGAAGATAACTACACATCAGCTTCATAAACTCATCAACTAACCATTCAGAAATGTCCTGTTGCTTCTACATGTTGTCTCTTCTTCCTGAGTCTCTCCATCATTGTCTGACTCCGGTTTGAACATAAAAGAATAAAAGTTTTAGAAATTTTCAGTGCATGTCTGTGTGAGTGCAAACTCTTGAAGCTCCGCCCCCTGTGCCGGGAGCAGCAGCTCATTTGCATTTAAAGGGACAGACACAAAAAATGTGTGTTTTTGCTCACCCTCAAAAAGTGACAACTTTAACATGCTATATACAAATATCTGTAGGGTATTTTGAGCTAAAAATTCACACACACACACTGGGGACATCAGAGACTTATTTTATATCTTGTGGAAAGGGCATTATAGCACCCCTTTAAAAGCAAATATCTCCCTTTGCTCTGAACTTTGAGCGTTGCAACTTTGCAGATGTTGTTTATGCTCAAACAGCAACATTACACACTAACTAAAGTTAGAAAAGTCAAATCATAATCAACCCCCCCTTTAAACATCTGAGACATTTCTGCTGTTCATGCAGAACTTGCCAGAAGGAGTGAAGAAAGTTTCCGAGTTCTTCAACCTTCCTCTGACGGATGAGCAGATCAGCAGCATCGCTGGAGAAAGTACGTTCAACGCCATGCTGGAAAACTCCCAGAAATCTCACGGCAATTTCGGCAACATCTTCTTCAGAAAAGGTAAAAGACGGACTTCAGATCTACATAACTAACTCAGACGATTCTCCTTAAAGTCCTCGGGTACAGAGTACAAAATGTTTCCAGATAACAGCCGGATCAATTGATCTTTTGAGAATATGATGAGAAATGTTTGAGTTTATATCGATTATTGAGGAGAAATATTAAATATTTCTCAATATATGTGATCAGTGTCATGTGACACTGAAGACTGGTGTAATGATGCTAAATTCATCTTTGCATCATAGAAATCAATTCTATTTTAAAGTATATTAAACTAGAAAGGCATTATTTGAAATTGTAATAATATTTCACAATATTACAGTTTTTTTCTGCATTTTTTATCAAATAAATGCAGGCTTGATGAGCATAAGACACTTCTTTCTAAAACATTAAAAATACTAATGTTTCAAAACTTTGCAATACTGTATGGATGGGTGACATATATCTAAAATATATATAATGATATTTTACCGAATTTTGACTATATTTGACTCTAATTTTGACTATTATTATTATATTATATATTTAGCACTTGTTTTTTTGTATTTGCTCTTAAACAATTTATAAAGGTGATTTTTTTTACTTCCATGAAAACGACAAGATTTGGATAGTACAGCAACTGTTATATGTTTTTATATTATATAAATATATATATAAAATGAGAAGTTATATGATCTAAGAAGGGCTAGGGATGGATGGATATAACAGAGTGATAGAACGATAGAAAGAACGATCGATAGAACGATAGATCTATTATTTACATCATGTTTACACTTTGTTGGTAATGATGAAAAGATTGCTGTGTGATTTTGCTATCATGTAATTTGTCTTCTGTTGTGAACAGGCGAGGTGGGCGACTGGAAGAATCATTTTTCTGATGTCCAGAGTAAACAGATGGATGAGGTCTTCCAAGCGAAACTAGCTGGGACAAAACTTGGAGCCAAACTGAAGTATGACCTTTACTGCCAATAAACGTGAAGAAGACGCGACGTGAACCGAAGGACGAAGGCACGGTTCTTTCACAGGCATTCATGAGGGCAGCTGTTCATGAACATCTTTAATGTTTTGGTACATTCCATTGCTTACAATAAGCACAAGCAAACTCACTCTGCCAATAAACCTCATTTTCTAACAATTAATAAAGATGTCAACACTATTTATTCCCTTTCAAAAATATCTATTGCAAATGTTCACCACTAGTCGGCGCAATAGTTCAATCCCACAACCCTCTGTGAGAAATACAATCAATCCAGGGTAAATAATGCCAAATGCAGATAATAAAGTGCAACCAACCGCATAATGGTGCACAGTTCAGACAGCAGGATAAATATGATTATCGCCTTTAAAAAGAGAGCAAAAACACTTCCCATATTTTTAAGGTTGTGTCCAGTCAAACAAATTCATGTCAATTGGTAGAATCTCATCAAATTAAACAGGTATCGACTCGAACAGGATGTGTGACCTCAATATAAAAATATATATATATATATATATATATTTTTCATGTCATCACATTGTTTAGAGCATAAGAAACAAATAGTAAAAAAAAAAAAACATTTTTGAAAAATAATATTTTATTCATACATTATGCTATGTCCTCTGTAGTGGATACTAGGAGTAAACAATAAAATGACATGAAATTATATGTATAGGAAAAAACAATGGGATTTGTTTTTCAATTACCAATACATTTTGGGGTTTCAAGATTTTTTTTTTACCAAAATTTGTATAAAGTTGATTCTCAACTATGTTATCAAAGATATAATGGAATGAATTGATACACCATTTTACTTTATGCAATATGTGGGTAAAATGGCCATAAATTAATATTACCATTCAATGCAATGTATTTATACACTGTATCTAATATGTGTTCTTGGAGCAACATTTAATGAAAAAAGAGGTGTAATAATTGGCAACATTTTAATAATAATATCTAATATTTCATAGGAATATTGATGTATAATTTATTTCCATAATCTCTTGTTGTGTCTCCCAAAATGCCTGATAAACATGATGTAAGTCCTGATGTCTCTACAGTGGACATGTATGAAATCAATGCCCTGTTCTGGAACAGAAAGTCATTTTTTGATTTGAAACCCCATGACGTTTTCCTGAGATGTTGGTTTATAAAATACAATTTGAAAAGTAGTCCGATTTAAATTATTATTACAATATATTATCATATTTCCTACATTTGATCACTAAATAAAGACCAAGGATAAGTTGTTTTCATGGTGAAACCTCCAAACATTTGGTATCTCTGAAAAGTCCTGAATGTGCTCTTCACAGGACACCTAGGTTGTGACATGTAACATGTATGATGTCAGAGAAATTCACTAAAATATGATGTAATAGGTAAAAAAGGTAATTGCATCTTTTTATCTCACAATTCAATTGAGAATTGCAAGACAAAAACTTGCAAAAAACTGTGAGGGAAAAAGTCATAATTGATTGGAACTTTATGACTCGCAATCGCTAGTTTATTTCTCGCAGTTCTGAAAGAAAAGTAAAATTTTATTTGCTGGATATAAACTTTCAATTGCAAGAAAAAAAGTACAATTTGCTGGATATAAACTTGCAATTGCATAAAAAAAAGTACAATTTGCTGGATATAAACTTGCAATTGCATAAAAAAAAGTACAATTTGCTGGATATAAACTTGCAATTGCATAAAAAAAAGTACAATTTGCTGGATATAAACTTGCAATTGCAAACAAAAAGTAAAATTTGCTGGATATAAACTTGCAATTGCAAGAAAAAAAAGTACAATTTGCTGGATATAAACTTGCAATTGCAAGAAAAAAAAGTACAATTTGCTGGATATAAACTTGCAATTGCAAGAAAAAAAAGTACAATTTGCTGGATATAAACTTGCAATTGCAAGAAAAAAAGTACAATTTGCTGGATATAAACTTGCAATTGCATAAAAAAAAGTAAAATTTGCTGGATATAAACTTGCAATTGCAAGAAAAAAAGACCGATTTTTGAGATAAACAAAGAAGGAGATAAAAACAATCTTTCATTGATTTCACTTCCGGTTAATTTGATCACTCTAGAAGCTGAAAGTCACGTCAGGTGCATTGCATTGTGGGAATGCAATTAATTTAGGCAAATATAGTTTGTAAGAAGTATAATTCACACTATGCACAGTTAGTATAATGCATATTGTGAAAAAAAAAGTAGGAGTAGTAGATGCCATTCTAAAGGCAGCCGTGCTGATGGACTCGTCAGGAGTGTCTCATCATTCCTAATGAAGTGTAATTACAGTCGTGTTGATGTGAGCAACAGATGACCCTGACATGAACAGCACATCCAGGAACTGCTACCGAGTTTTCTTGTCAAAACAAGACGATCAGTGAGGAAATGCAGAAAAGTGCTCATCCGACAGACATCAATTTAATCCAATTTCAGACTAATGTCACCAAAAACAGGAACAGGGAGGACACTATATAATATATACGATGTAAACCGAAACAGGCCTGTGGTCCATTTAAGTGGCATATTAAAGTCGGCTGCCATACAACTTATCGAAGGAGAAAAGCACTGCGACTCTGGCTCGATGGTTTTATAACTGCAGTAAAACAGCTGATGTGAGTTTGACTGTCAGATATGGAGCGGATGGACTTTATAGGTACTGGGATTCATAAAGTATGATGGATATGAATGTGAAAAACCACAGCGCATTAACATGCATTTCTCCCAAAAGAAAACAGATCGTGTTTGAGGTCAGTAAAGTTCCTGAAAAAAAAAAAAAAAAAATCACCAATTCTGTATTTATTTGACCAAATAATTCAAAAATAAAATAAAAAATGGTGTAATATTATTACAATTTAAAATAATAGTTTTCTAAGTGAATATATAGTAAAGTGTAATTTATTCCTGTGATCAAAGCTGAATTTCCAGCATCATTACTCCAGTCTTCAGTGTCACATGATCCTTCAGAAATCACTCTAATATGAGGATTTGAGGATCAAGAAACATTTATGATTATTATCAATGTTGAAAACAGCTTAATGCAATTATGGAAACTGTGATACAGTTAAATTCATTGATTAATAGAAAGCATTTATTTGAATAAGAAATCATTTGTAACATTATAAAAGTCTTTACTGTCATGTTTCATCACTTTAATGCGTCCTTGCTGAGTAAAAGTATACATTTTCTGACCTCAACCTTTTGAATGGAAGGAAGTGATGGAGGATATCAGAGATTACATGGCCTGATTCATCACTGCATTCTCCACGTCATACTGACTCAAACTCTTTTAATGCGCAGGCTGGCTGTAAAATTTAGAAATTAAACTATACACAAAGAACAATAGCTGTGTTGTGGGAAAACAAATGTGGACCCGAGTGTCTCGTCTCAATGTCATACATCAAACTGTCAATCGAGAGCCTGAGGAAGCCAATAAGACAAAGCACAAGTTCAAATGTCACACAAACTGCCCTTTATATCAAATCACAGTCGAGTCACTCGCGTCTGTCTGTGATATGGAGGCTGACGAGCGTTTGCTGTATCATTTGTCACAAGGTTCGGTTGAATCTAAACAAGACGAATCATAAAAGCTCAGAGAAACAGCTAAAGATGACTGAAAACCCTCAGTTTGTAGCAGGATATATCGGCCACCATATCGGTATCAGTCGGTATTATGTTCTTTTTAATGTTATCGTTATCGGCCCAATAAAAAAAAAAAATATATATAATTATTAATATATTGGACACATTTTTATTTTGTCCGATATATTAATAATGAATAATTATGTATATATATATATATATATTTTTTTTTTTTTTTTTTTTGAGCTGATAACGATAACATTAAAAAGAACATAATACCGGTCGATACTGATATTGTGGATTATATATTAAATGAAATTAAATTAAATTATTAAAGTCGCTAATAATGGATTGTTTCCTTTAGCTGAGACACTTCAGATGTTCAACATGATGGTTTTAAAATATTATTGGAATCTCTTCAAAAAAAGGAAAATACAGTAAACGTGCAGCACAAGTCTGTCATATCGGCTACATAACATTATAATGAGAACATCATCATAATTGTGTGTTTGGGACATGGATTTTAATGGTGAGACTTTTGTTTTTGTAATCAGGCTCTCAAAAATTATATAAAAAGTTGGATTTAGATTTCTTGGACAATATATTGTTTATTGGCTTTAAAATATAAAGAAATGTTCATATCGATGCATCCCTACTTTCACTTTATGTGCATTTGATCATTTTCTTCATTAGTTTAATAAAGGTCAATCAAATCAAATCAAATGCAAAAGGTCAAAGTCTATGTTTTGTCTAAAAACTATATATAACATAATAGTCATTTTACAGACCAAAAGATGAAATATATGGATCATCAATTATTCATATGCAAAATAACTTGGATTTCAAATAATTAGTGGACATATAAATGCTGGCTAAAGAAAGAAAATACACACATCGGTGGTTCTTTAGAGCAGTTTACGTTCAGCAGTGCTTATTATTATGATTATATGTTCTTCGTTGGTTCAAAGTGTGCATTCGTGGTTCTTCAGATTCAGAACTGGATCCTTTAGCAATAAGGAAAGCAACAAACAACAGATACGTCGATGAAGAGAAATGTGATGGCTCCACATAAAGAGCGAAATGATTTTCGTACAAAAACTTTTTTCATCAAAGAACATCATTAGAACCTTCTTAATTAGTGGCTAATTTCCAGCTCTGGTTTTCTGGTCTGGTTTGACGGTCCTCAGGAAATGAAGTCCTCAGAGGGTCGTTACAAACTCACAGACCAGCATCACTGCAAGAAACACAGATAACCCAGATGCTGATGGATCGACACCTGACCTGTAAATGCAGACCGGAGTATCACTGAGCCTGGCAACCAACCAGAAAAATCCTCTAGCAAACACATAGCAACGCACTATAAACACTTGGAACACCATAGCAACACCCTGGCAACAGGCTTTGCATGGGCAAGTATAGAGGTGACGTGACGCTAACAGACAGCAGACAAACGGCTAGTAGTGACACCAGCGACAATCCACCTGTCACTCAAGTGGCCACACCCTTAATTATGCAGAACTTTAAGGCTTAATATAACTTAAACGGATGAGTTATAAAAAAATTCACCCACCTCACAGTCGTCATGAAGGGCAACATTAGCTTTATAGATCAAAAACACTTTTTGTACCAGGCTGTAAACATGTTTTTTTCTGCTGTAAAGTTGGGCATTTTAATATGGGGGTCTATGGGATTGAGTCTCTTCTGCAGCCGGCCTCTAGTGGCCAGTGGATGAATTGCAGTTTAAGTTGGTTTCAAGAGAGAGAGCGGAAGGTTGCCGCTTGATAGAAATTAAAGCATTTATTAATGTGATCACTTATAGAATGTTCATTTCATACAACATGCATATTTTGGTTCTATATTCATGTTGTTAAGAGCCATAAAACACAATAAATGTACAGACATTATCTATGATTTAGTTAACAAAATGTTGTTTTTTTAATTCAGATTAATGCGTAGTATTTTCATAATATTATATTATAAATTAAACCAAATTATTTTTATAATTTATTTAACAAAAATATATATATTATAATTTTTTCAATATATTAATCAACCCAAAATCACATGGATAAATAATAATAATAATTATTTAATTTAAATGAAACCTATCATTATGGATTCATCTTGCATTGTGACATTATTTCCATGACCATTTATATTCAAAATATGCATTATTGTAATTAAATCAGCGTACATTTAAAACTGGCCCATAAATACAGACCAGAATATCAAATAGACTCGGCAACCACCCAGAACACCCTAGCAACCACATACTGTAGCAATGCACTATAAACACTGTACACCATAGCAACACCCTAGCAACAGGCTTTGCATGGGCAATCATAAAAATCAACGCATTTATGAATGTAATCAATTATTAATTTCTTGTTTAATACAGCTGTGTATATTTTATATGTTGTTAAGATTCAGACTGTTGTACTACGGCCTGAGATGACCTGTTGTACTGCACACTGACCTGAATACAGTGTGTGTGGAGAAATATTGTGCAGTAATATTAGATCAGCAGACCTGCAGAATTCTGTAATATGATTGACCGATGCTTCCATAATGACCCTGATTCAACACACATCACGTCATACCTTTCACAATCTAATGAAGATGCCCAATTACACCGTCTTAACCCGTCCCGAACTCTGGAACATCAACATCTGACTTACAAAAATCAAACATTTCACATGTTAGAAGTCACAGCAAATCGCCAAACACATGCAGAATGTCGTTTAAGTATTATAAAAAAAGTAAAAATAAAAAAAATGAGTCAGCAATAACAAATCTTTCCGAGAAACCCAATTTATGTTTGACCGCCAGATCACCATCCATTGGGTGTATCCCACCGGGAGCGCGTGACGCAGGACAGACGCGGAGACTTCTTCAGTAAAGGGAATAATCAGGTGTATAAAAGCAAGCGTTCAGGAGAGAGAGAGACAGACCGACGGGATCAGCGCTGAGGAAACTATTCTTCATCCGGACAGGAGTCAGAGATCATATACGACCGACCGGACAGCTGGGAAAACATCCTGACCGTGAGTTCCTGTGCACTTATTACTATTATACTGATGGATAAAAGCACACTTTAACATTCATATCAGTTGGGTACACTCTTTAAAAAGAAATGTTGAGTTGTTTCAACCCATGTTTGGGTCAAATATGGACAAACATAACTGTTGGGTTAAATTAATCTAGGTTGGGTTTGTCCATATTTGACCCAAACATAAGCATGTTTTAGTTAAATTACAAAAAATGTAACTAAATAGTTCAAATTTACAAATGCATTTGTTACTATTTATCTATATATCTATTTTAAAGCAAGCTAAAATAATTGTCTCTGATGATACACACATTTTACATATGAATTTTAATTTCACAAATTACAAATTTTCCAGGAATGGGACTATAAAAGTATAACTTGATGTACTCATTAAAATGAACTGGAAAAAGCTAAAAGGGGCTTAAAATGGAAACTAGATAGAGACGTATTTTATATTGTTTTAAATTAAAATGTTAATATTGAAAAAAAGATTTATTGCTGTTTTTTATCAAGTGCCAGTTATGCATTAAGGGCAAACACTAACGTCTGATGAGTTGATCTGAGAGTGACTGTGAATCCTGAGTGTAATGCAGATGTTTGTTGTGATGCACATCTGCAGAAGTCATGAGTGTGATGAGCTTCCAGACGCTCCTCCTGATGGCTCTCGCTCTGCCGGCCATCTCCGCATACACAGACATCAGGTGAGACACACACACACACACACACACACACACACACACACACACACACACACACACACACACACACACACACACACACACACACACACACACACAATCTCTGCATACACAGACATCAGGTGAGACACACACACACACACACACACACACACACACACAATCTCTGCATACACAGACATCAGGTGAGACACACACACACACACACACACACACACACACACACACACACACACACCATCTCTGCATACACAGACATCAGGTGAGACACACACACACACACACACACACCATCTCTGCATACACAGACATCAGGTGAGACACACACACACACACACACACACACACACACACACACACACACACACACACACACACACACACACACACACACACACACCGTATCTGCATACACAGACATCAGGTGATACACACACACACACACACACACACACACACACACACACACACCATTCACCATTCACCATCTCTGCATACACAGAGCTCAGGTGACACACACACACACACACACACACACACACACACACACACACACACACACACACACACACACACACACACACACACACACACCATCTCTGCATACACAGACATCAGGTGTGAGACACACACACACACACACACACACACACACACACACACACACACACACACACACACACACACACACACACACACACACACACACACACACACACACACACACACTTCACCATCTCTGCATACACAGACATCAGGTGAGACACACACACACACACACCATCAGGTGAGACACACACACCATCTCTGCATACACCATTCATCTGCAGGTATTAGATGCCATTTCATCAAGATTAATGTATATAAGTGAAAATAAATAGGTTATTTTTTATATATGGTTATTTATATATATATGCATTTCAGTAATGAGAATTTTGTTATAAAATAGGTTTAATCGCCATGAAAATAATGCGACAGTGCAAAAAAATAATATTGTTTCTTCTTTTCGTTTTCTATTGGATTTGAGGAGAAATATGACCCGGACATTCACTCTTAAATTATATTATAAATAAATATTTAAAGGTTTCATACACACATCAAAAATCGTATTTTCACAATCTTACATCACAATCGTATTTTCTTTGCGTAAAGAACAATAGTTTGTATTTAGCATGTTACTGGTTTTGCAGCGCTCTTGCTGAGGACGGCGAGGACGACTGGACGAGAGACGCGTCTCTGCAGGATCTGGAGGCGTATAAACTCCTGTACGACCTCGCCAACACCGTCCAGAGGTGCGTTACACACAGCTGTCGTTAAACATTACACATCCCCAGAGGAAAGACTACAGCTGTAAACGTGATGATGAGCTTTCCTGGGGACAAACAACTCTGAGTTTATGAGAAAGCACCATCTTACAATCCAATAAAAAGCGTTTTTGTTTTAATCTGTATTGCTTTCAGACCGTCCAGACACGCTGATGGGCTTTTCACGAGCGGATACAGCAAACTGCTCGGACAACTGTCAGCAAAAGAGTATCTGGAGTCTTTACTCGCAAAGAGAGTCAGGTAACGAGAACATAAGAACTGATGTTTCATGCCCGAATCATAATCATAATCATAATCATAATCATAATCATAATCATGTTCGCTCGTTGGCCAGAGGAGAACTGAGTCTGGTTTCTCACAAGGCTTTTTTCTCCATTCTGTTCCACTGTTGCCTTTGTCTTTTGTCTTGCTTAGTTGGGGACATTTAATATTCAATAATATTATTGATCTCCTGCATTGACATCATTACAGTGACCCTGGACCACAAAAGCAGTCACATGGGTCAATTTTTTTAAATTTGAGATTTAAACATCATCTGAAAGCTGAATAAATAAGCTTTCCATTGATGTGTGGTTTGTTAGGATAGGACAATATTTGGTCGAGATACAACTATTGATAATCTGGAATCTGAGGGTGCAAAAAAATCGAAACATTGAGAAAATCTCCTTTAAAGTTGTTCATTTATGTTGGCGATTGTGCTGCATTCACTCACACAAATACATGTTTTATATATTTACGATAGGAAATTTACTAAATATCTTCATGGAACATGATCTTTACTTAATATCCTTATGATTTATGGCATAAAAGGAAAATTTATAATTTTGGCCCATTCAAATTTATTTTATTTTGCTATTGCCACAAATATACCCGTGCGACTCGAGACTGGTGACGTGATCCAGGGTCACACATGATTCTTCTAGAATGATGTTCATGTTCAGTTATTTCACTTTAATGGCAATGAAAATTACCTATTAATTGTCATTAAAGTGAAATTACTGAACCTAAATATACGAGCTTGATAAAAATGATAATTTTAGAAGTAAGTTTCAGATGGCACTTAGAGGCTTTTGCATCTGAACTCTTCATATATATATATATATATATATATATATATATAAATTAACTTTTTTACAACAAAAATTAACCACTATGAAGCTATTTTCTTCTAGAAACAAACTCTGTTGCATTATTTTCCTATTATCTCTGTAAAGCTGCTTTGAAACACTCTGTAGTGTAAAAAGCGCTATATTAATAAAGGTGACTAGTCTTGATAATAGATGTTCATATAATAGATGATGGATGTTAAACTGATGAATGTTGCTGATTCCCTGAAGCTGTTAATGATGAGGTGGTGTGTGTGTTCTCCTGTGTGTGTGTGTGTGTGTGCTGTAGTGATGAGCTGGCTGTGGATCAGACGCCTGTGAAACGGCACTCAGACGCCGTCTTCACCGATAACTACAGCCGCTACCGCAAACAGATGGCGGCCAAGAAATACCTCAACTCAGTTCTGGCCGGGAAAAGGAGGTACGACTCAAAGGGGAGGCAAGCGTCACTATTACTACTAGTGCGATAAAACAGGAGCAAACATCACACTGGCATACACTAGAGCTGCACGATTAATCGCAATGAAACCGCACGCGATTTGGCAAAGGATGCGATTATTTTGTCAGTGCAGCGGCTGATCGGGAGTAAATGCTCCATCTGAACACCAGAGGGCACTCACACACACACACACACACACGCCACATATCCATCTGAACACCAGAGGGCGTGCACACACACACACACACACACACACACACACACACACACACACACACACACACACACACACACACACACACACACACCACATATCCATCTGAACACCAGAGGGCGCACACACACACACACACACACACACACACACACACACACCACATATCCATCTGAACACCAGAGGGCGCACACACACACACACACACACACACACACACACACACACCACATATCCATCTGAACACCAGAGGGCGCTCACACACACACACACACACACACACACGCCACACACACCACATATCCCTCTGAACACCAGAGGGCGTCTAACACACACACACACACACACACCAAATATCCCTCTGAACACCAGAGGGCGTCTAACACACACACACACACACACGCACACACACACACACCAAATATCCCTCTGAACACCAGAGGGCGTCTAATACACACACACACACACACACACACACACACCAAATATCCCTCTGAACACCAGAGGGTGTCTAACACACAAACATCACATAATAAAATACTTATGATCACAGCCTTTGCGATTTCAAAATCACGATAAGCCAAATCAGTTTAAGTGCGATTACATGTAAATTGGGATCACACAGACTACAAGCAAACACACACTCTTTTCCCGTCTGAATGCATTTTGTTTTTCATTATATAAACCTTATGATCTCTTATGATCTGTGCTTTAGGTGATGCACTCATGCTCAAACGCTGCCTGTGCTCTTCAACATGTAAGTGTCGTACATCTGTTCATACACGCCGTCCAGAACAACACGCTCTTGTTTTTATTGAATTAGGAATTGAGAATCGATTTATCCCTTCTTAATCACATACAGAAGTTAGGGATGCACTGATATGAACATTTTGGCTGATACCGATAACCGATAATTCTTTATATTTGAAAGCCGATAACCGATATATTGGCCGATAAATCTAAATCCAAATTTTTATATAATTTTTGAGAGCATGATTACAAAAATAAAAGTCTCACCATTCTCATTATGTTATATAGACGATATGACTTGTGTTGCACATGTTTACTGTATTTTGCTTATTTGAAGTGATTCCAATCATATTTCAAGCGATTCAAAAGCATCATGTTGAACAGTCGCATCTGAAGAGTCTCAGCTGAAGGAAATAATACATTATTAATCGGCTTTAATATATCAGACACATTTTTATTCTAGCCAATAACATTAAAAATGAACATATATCGGCCGATACCGATATGGTGGCTGATATATCATGCATCCCTAAATGCGTTTGTTTTCTGTAGGTGACATGGACGGCACAGCTTCAAGACTTCGCCATCATTATATATCCAAGCTTTACACAATCTATTATGGGCTGAGATTGAATTAACGGCACTCAACACAACACAGACTGAAGCCCGTCTGACTCCTGAGTCCTCGCGTGAACGACGCGTCCCGGCTGTGCTTGACTGGAGTAATGCTGTTGTGTCTATAGAAATCTATTTTGACTGCAGTCATTCTTGATAACTGTAATCAGACCAATAAAGATGATCATGTTTGTAAAAACAGTTTTGTCTGTCTCTGTTGTTCCTTCACTCTGTGATCCACTTCCGAAAATCCAAAAATCTTTGTTGGATGAGATTCTCTAAAGAGGTCATATAATGCCATTTTTGTACAAGCAAATATGATTCTTTAGGGTCTAAATTAAAAGTTTGTAATATACTTTAATTAAAAATTCTCATTAGTATTGTAAGAAAACACTCATTTTACCTGGTCATAAACAGCTCTGTTTTCAGCACGCCGTTTAAGTGCATTTGTCTTTAAATGATAATGAGCTTTGCTCACCCCGCCCCTCTGTTCTGTGCATACACCGTAACACAATAACCATGACGCGTTGTTCATTATAAACGTGGGATTATGAATTATATTGAGAACGTCGTACATAGAAAACATGCCGTAATGTACCCTGAGTGTAAACAGCCACATTCATCGTGAAGAGTGCAAGCGATTTGCAAAGATTAATATAAATATTAATATAAAGTTTAATAAAACGTTACACTCACTTCAGTTCTTCTGGAGGTGCAGCAGGAACACGAACTTAGCAAAACCAGCTTTACTGACCTCGTTTGTAAAGCACTCTGGTGTGTGAAATAATTCGCGCAAACATGAAAGCATTGACGTTGATCATGGGGAATATTCCCTTCGAAAACAAACTCAGCCACTGCGTCTTCAGCGCTTCGGATTTAGGAACATCAAAATGATGCTGTGTTCCTTATTACACCCAAGAACAGAACACCACAATCGCTTAGACGCCATTCTGCTCATAGACAGTGCTCCAGCGTATCAACAATGAACGCGCGGACTATGATAACCGACAGCTCGCTCACGAGCGAGGGCGGGTCTGTGTTGAAACGCTGCTGTCAATCAACAATCGTGGGAGGTTCGTCGATCTTGTGACACCACAAAATCGAACGGCTTGATTTGAGACGGGGAAAACATATAAGGAGATTAAAAAAAAAACACAGGATGGATTTTTATCATTTTATGATGGTTGTGTACAGGCACTGCCAACACACATTTCAGTACAATCAACTTGTAAAAGTGCATGTACCATTATATGACCCCTTTAAGGGGAAGTTTACACAACACCGTTTTCAACTGAAGACGGAAAACTTGTGCGTTTTGGCCGATTATTTACAACATAACGTCATTTTGGAGTCTGAAAACACAAACTTTTGAAAACTGGTTTCAAAGTGCAAGTTTCTGAAGTTAGCGTCTCTGTGTAAACTATAAAAACGGTGACATCATGCGTGTTACGTGTTCAGTCAATACGCGCGTAGTGTTTCGTTACAAAGTTATTTTCTGTGAAGTTTTGACAATGTTGTTTTCATTTTAATTTGCAGTTTAAGTTTTAGTAATTGTGTGTTTTTGCCATGTTTAATAGTTTTTTTAAAATATGTCTATATAGTTTTTATTTTATTCAGTCAAAGTTTTTTATATTTTAATTCAGTTAACGTTTATTTTATTTCAAGCAACAAAAATATATATTTTTTCACTTTTAGTTAAAGGGATAGTTCACCCAAAAATGAAAATTCTGTCATCATTTACTCACTCTCATGTCGTTCCAGACCTTTATGAGTTTCTTCTTTTTTCTGCTGAAGAAAGAAAATCATACAGGTTTGGGACAACTTAATTTAATTAAATTAAAGTAAAATTTTTTGGGTGAACTATGCCTATGAACTATGAACTAATAACCCTGCTTTAAACCCTAAGCTTTCTGATTCAGTTATGAGTCGATACATCGATAAATGCGATAAATCCCCGGCTGTTTCTGGAAGAGCCTCATTCTACACGACTACACACTAGTTTGCATTGGCTGCATAGTAGGCACACTTTCCAGTATGCATGGAACATCATATTTGCACAAACTTGAGATAAAAATGCAACTTTTTCACGACAATAAGTGCATCCCAATCCACGCACTTTTCTATGCCGTTTTGTAGTATGAACAGTGTGAGCAGTGTGTGTTCCCAAAAGAAAAAGTGCACTTTAAACACCCGGATGATGCACAAAGTTGGACACACAGGAGGGGAAGAGCCGGGGCTTTCAGACAAAATATCCCTATAAACTCTTATCTGCGTCTGAAATCACATACTTCTGTACTATAGTAGGCGAAAAACAGTAAGTGAGAAAAGAAGTATGTGAGTTCACAGTACCCGGATGATCTACTTGAGATCTGAAGTGTGCATACGATGGACACTACTATCCCATGAGGCCACGGGAGAGGATTTGTCAATGGCAGTGAAGTAACGGCAGGTCACATGATCATGACATCATGGCGGATGTAGTACGTCCAGATTACATTTGCTGCGTCTCAATATGCCTACTTATACTAACTAAAAGTCTTTTTGTAAAGAAAAAGTGCATACTTTTGAGTGTGTAGCAGAAGAGTAGAGTTGGGACGCACGTCATAAAATAACGTCCTTAACGGATGCTCTCTGTCGCTTAGTTACACGCATCCCGTCATGTAAACTGATCTGTCAATCATCTTGTCAAAGATAAAATCCTTTCCTACTGTATCAGAGAGAAATGCAGAAGCACGTTGATCATATTAATGCATAATGAGGCATTTAAAAGTTAACGGCCAAACGGATCTTTAGAAAAGTTCACGTTGTTGCAGATGAAATATAACACGGATAACATTACATAAATATTTTAATCAGCTTAAATGTTGATTATTAGTCACTCAAACCCCTTTATCTAACCTCTCTAGATAAGCGTCGGTCGTTCATTTCCGCCATTTTTGTAGTTTTCTGAACTTGTGTTTG